>NC_053494.1:183428303-183598303 GCF_905171775.1 Rana temporaria | reverse complement strand
CTCTGCCTCCCACCCTGTATTCACAGAATAATGCCGCAGGAAGTAGCGCCATATTACGTGGCGCTGCTCACTGAAGCATATATGATCAGTCCACTACTGGAAGAAGAAGAGAGTAAATATGACCTGTGACATCACTGGACCAGACCAAAGTTTTTATGGAAAAAAGGTAAGCATTGTTTTTTCTGTTTCTAGGGTTGTACCAACAATGGGAGGGGCACTTGCTGAAAAGGAAGAGCCTGTGGGGGACCCCAGAAGAAGAGGATAGGGGCTACATTATGCAAAAACATTGCACAGAGCAGTTAAGTAACCCATGTTTGATATTTTATTTAAAAAAAAAAAGCTTAAGGCCTTACACTTGTGCGACCTGTCCTGCGACTTGGGACTGCAAATTCGCATTACAGGTCATACGCCATGATTCCCAATGAGCACCGTTCATATCTGCGCGACTTCAAGTTGCAGCAACTTCAGTGTAGCCCCTGCACTACTTTGGTCTGACTTTGATGCGACTTGAGGTCCATAGACCTTAAGATTACACAGGCATTGCTTCAAGTCATGTCAAAGTCACGTCAAAGTCCCACAACATTCAGGTTGCACAAGCGTGAAAGGGGCCTTAATGTCACTTTAACCCCTTGGAGCCGGTGTCTCCTGACCCTTAAAGGTGTTTAGGATGCCGGGAGGCGGAGTGGGGTTTATGATCATGTGACCGCCGTGATTGGCTGTCACAGCGGTCACATGATCAGAAATCTCCCAATCACATGAAGCACATGCAGCAATCAGAAGTTTCTGTTAGAGGCCAGGAGCGCACAGGCCGCACGCTCTCAGCACAGCTGTTTTTACAATATTGCACGCAAATATGCAGCTGCTCATGCCAAGGGCCACCCGCCAAGAGGCCGCATATTTGCTTGTGGCCAGTGCCAAGAGGTTAAGTAAATGCCTACTGACAGGTCGTAGTGAGTATTTGCTACAGAATTCAAGGGAGTAAATGTGTGGAGATCTTCACAAAGTTTGCCACCTTAAAGATTATTCAGATTAATAGTAGGTCAGAAATATTTGAAATACAATGTGGACATGACTATATGATTTTACATTTTGACTATGGATATGCTTTAAAGCGTATGTCAAACCAAATTAATTTCACCGTCATCAGGGGCTCCACTAGAGAGTGACACCCAAGACACGAAGTAGGGGTTCCTGATTATGTGCTACTGTAATTGGCTGTACAATGCTTACATTGTTGAGAGCCTATCCTATTGGTTTCCAATTGTTGGTAGTTAACCATAACAGCTCAGTCACAGGTTTGGGGGCACTGATGGAGCCTACCTCAAAACAAGACAGTGACTTATATTTTCACCAGCTGGGGTTTAAGACCCATCTCCTTTGGTGGGGCATAAAATGTCCCCAGCCCCACCACATTAGGGATCATGACAGACAAATAAATTATATTGATACGGAAATTGTTTGCCAACTGAATGGATAGAACTGATTCAGGTCCACGTCCCTAATACGTGGTGTACAAAACAGGTTCCTCAAAGGTGGGACCTTTGAGGAACCTGTTTTGCACAATAAATTATATTAAGATGAGCTGAGAGCTATCCATAAAACGATATTCTGTCACGAGCAGATACATATATAAAGAAGAAGATGTGTCATCAAGCAGGCAGACGGAATGAAAATTGAAAGAAAGCTAGTACCACCCCCCCCCCCCACCCGTCACCCCCCAAAGCAAACACCACCCACCACCCCCGTCATGGACCTAGTTATGGGATTCATCCTTTTTTCTGAGAGGAGATGTTATGTTGGAGTTAACCGGTTTCCGATCAGCTCACGTCTATTTACTGGGGCAGAATGGCTCCCCTGCGCGAAACCACGTACCCATCTGGGGGGGCCTTTAAGAGCCACCGGAGGGGTGTGCACGTGTCCACTGCACAGCGGGGGACCCGATGCGTGTGGCCGGCGGTCGCGATTCCGTTTACGAGCTCCAGCAGGGGGATTTGCGTGTGTTAACACACAAATCCCTGTGCTGTCAGAGGAGACATGTTGTTTGTTCCTAGTAAGCAGCGATATGTCTCTTCTCCTACTCAGTCCAATCCCCATACAGTTAGAACATACACACTGAGGGAACATACATTTAACCCCTTGATTGCCCCTAGTGTTAACCCCTTCCCTACCAGTGTCATTTACACAGTAATCAGTGCATTTTTATAGCACTGATCACTGTATACATGTCAATGGTCCCAAAAGTGTGTCAAAAGTGTCCGATCTGTCTGTCACAATACCACAAAAAATCACAGATCACCGCAATTACTAGTAAAAAAAATAAAAAATAAATCGTAAATCTTTCCCATAGTTTGTAGACGCTATAACTTTTGCTCAAACCAATCAATATACGCTTATTGTGATTTTTTTTTTTTAACAAAAATATGTAGAAAAATATATATTGGCCTAAACTGATGAAGAAATTTGTTTTTTAAAAACATTTTTGGGGATATTTATTATAGCAAAAAGTTAAAAATAATGTTTTTTGTTCAAAATTTTCGTTTTTTTTTGCTTATAGCGCAACAAATAAAAACCACAGAGGTGATCATAAGAAAGCTCTATTTACGGGGAAAAAAAGGACGCAAATTTAGTTTGGGTACAGCATTGCACGACCGCGCAATTACTAGTTAAAGCGTTTCAGTGCCAAATTATAAAAAAGTGCTCTGGTCAGGAAGGGGGTAAAACCTTCCGGGGCTGAAGTGGTTAAAGTAATAGCTCAAGCTTATATAGCTGAGCTATAGTTATTGTGATGTAATATTTAAATAATAAAATATGAGTATCGCTTAATTAAAATGAATAAAATTAATACGTTACTTTTATTGAAGTTATTATACCTATAATAAAGGGCACGGCCTATTTCAAACCACAGGTTATTGTGTCAAGAGTATTTTTTATTAGAGTTAAGGAGTTCTGTCTTTGATCCCAATATGTATTGCTGTCATAAAGCAATTAAAAACAGCATAGAATAAAGCAGAACTCTCTTTTATTAAATGCAAATCATGGGTCACCAATCACTCTACATGCTAGATATTGTTTTATTAGTGTTGTCTGTGAATTAGGATGTACTCAGAACTGTTTTTTTTTTTTTTTTTTTCCAGACACATAAAGGCTGTTTTTGTATTCCTGCCTAGAGCCCTTGCTGTTTTTGAATGTGTCATCCTAAGAATAAGATGGACATTTTTAAAATGTTCCTTTTTGAAGTCAAGTAGCCAGGACAGCAATTCTTTTTATCTTTTGGGGGTGTTAAAAAAGGTATATAATTTTATAGCTATTATGTTTAAAGGTAAATGCTTTGCTAACTTGCTGTTACTGCAATATCTTTTTATAGCTGCAGAGTTTTAGTTTGCTTCATGCTATGTGCTATTCAGACCATATGGGGTCTCTTGCTTCGAGATGAAGCTCTCTTTGTTGCAACCCTAAAACTACAGAAGCTTTTAGGGATAAGTCAAGCTGCTTCTTCTTTCATGACTGTACCAGGGAAAGAATACGAACACAGCTTCTTCTTTTTGGCATACAGCTTCCTTATTAGTTTAAATACATATTTCAACTAAGCCTCAAGTCTGAAAAAAACTGGTAAACTATGTTCACCCTTGGATTAAAAACACCATAAGGTGGCAGAAGGTACCTGCACATAACCTGCCCCTTTTTTGCAAGTTCCCACACAAACAACTATTGGAATTAACATCAGCTTAAGCATGGGAGCTGCGGTAGCTCAACGCGATTGGCACTGCGCTGACGAGCCATTCACCTCTGCAGCTAGGGGTTCGGATCCCGGTCTCAGCTACATGTGAATTGAGTTTGGTGGTCTCAGCCCGGCTCCCGGTGGGTGTGCTCCCGGTGGGTGTGCCTGCGCTTAGTACGCCCACCCCCTCCCACAAAAACCACCACACCTACACACGCACTCGAAATTGGGTTAACACACACGCACTTTGACCACGCGGTCTCTAAAAGAGAGGCGAAGGACTAACAGGGCTGGTTGAGCGGGCTAATCCTCTCACTCCCTTATAGGGAGTCCCTCTGCCCTGTTGGGCTTCAAAGCGGAGCAGGTAGGGCGGGCTGTGTGGGAGGACCCCCTCACACACCCGCCAAAAAAAAAAACATTGGCTTAAGCATGCTTCTCTCTTCTTTACAGTGCTTAGGCATGGTGATAGGACATTCAGGCCCAGATTGCTATTATGTGTGGGAAGCATGCCTACTCTTCCCATAGCTTGGAAGTTGACATAAATGATTCTGTGAAAAAGGGAACTACTAAGCATAAATCTACCATCAGGCACTTTATTGTAGTCTACAGGTTCAACAAGCTGGAATACCACTCATTGTCTGGCACAAAGGTACCTTAAATAAATAGACAACACAATAATATAATACAACACTTATTTATTTAACTTGCAATTTATATGGCCACAGTGTTATACATAAGGGGTTAAATGAATTATTTAAATAATATAAATAAGCCATCTTGGCTAAGATATGTTTATCAAAGCTGGACGACTACTCCCCTATTTGGACAACAACATGAGTCTGAAGATAGGGAGGGAGGGTGGGCGTCACTGGCTGACAGGAACGGTCTGAGGGACCGCCGCACTCGGTCCTTTAATCGGCTTCTTCCGCGCGGGCTATTCAACCGCCCAAAACGGCCAATCAGCTGCTCTGTCATGACCGCCAATCCCACGGCTGTTGCTGCCCAGGGATAGTGCAGATACCTGCGGAATAAAACAAAGCAGGAGAACTGCAAGCTCTCCCTTTGAGCCAGCCCATGTTGGTCCAGCTTATTGCTGTGACCTTTCATAAGGCAGGTTTACGATCTGGGTAAGGCCAAAGGCAGCAGCAAGCCAATCAGGGTCAGTATAAAAATATGAGAAAATTAATAAAGCATAGCCAAAGGTTGCTTCTAGGTGTGACTATGGGTCAATCAAAAAAAGTGGAAGAACATAGTTTGTAAAACCAAAAGAGGGCCAAGGCAACTGGTGTGCAAGCTAGGTTAAGGTGATCAAAGGTACTGTAATCCAGAAACATTAAAAAGTTGACCAGATTCTACAATGGTCAATGGTCAACTAGAGAGAGGGGCAATATGCTCTTAAAAAATGCTTGATGAATTTGGAGAAAGCCCAAGTCCAAAAATTAGGTCAAAAACATGTGTGGTTTCAATATTGTATTATGATAGTTTTCATTAGCAAACTAAAGCAGACTGGTAAATGTTTTTGCTTTATTAAAATTGGAGCTACTCTCTATAACTATTTTAAGTGTACGTAGAGGCAAACTTTTTTTTCTAGTTGTGGATAGACATGTGCATTTGTTTTCGTCCGAATGCATTTTCGTCCGAATTATAGGTATTTTTATTATTGTTTTAACAAACGAAAACGAATGCGCAGAGTACGAACACTGAAAGATCCAACATAAACAAATGCTTTATTTTCGTTTTCGTAGCAACAACAGTTCGATATAGGTAGGAGATTCGACATGACGCTGACAATAGCAATCTGTGACTATCGAACCTGCGGTCGAATGTACCTAACCTTAACTCTATTATTTCAAGATTATTCTACATAGAGAGAAAACATTCAACATTATAGAGAGAAAACATTCAACATTATAGAGAGAAAACATTCAACATTATAGAGAGAAAACATTGCTGCTGGAATTAAGTGGGGGAAGTAAAATAAAAATAATGATGATGATGAATGTTATTGGCTGATTGTAACCAAAGAGGAGGAGCAGTAAAATAGCTAGAACTAACTGGACAATTCAACACGAACGACGAAGATTCGACAAAGCATCGAAAAACATACAAACGTCGAATCTGTCATTGAAGGGTTATGGTGTCTGTCGAAAGTTCTAAGAAGATTCGACGGAGCAGCTAAACTGTATGACGATGCAATCGTACATTTCCGGTCAAATGCTCGGCCCATAGGCTATAGAAAAATTCTAATGTTGGTTGACTAGTAAAAATAATTAATAAATATAATTATTACTAGTCATACAACATTAGAATTCTACTATAGCTAGTTTGTAGGCGGAACAATCAACCGGAAATGTACGATTGCGGCATCGTACAGATTTCGCTGCTCCTTTGAATCGTCTTTGAACATTCGACAGACACCATAATCCTTCAATGACAGATTCAACCCTACAGTAATTCTTTCAGATTTTCAGACGAATGCAGTTTCTAACGAAAAATGAAATACATAAAAACTAATTTTGAGAGTAACTAAATAAATGTATTTTTCGGACGAAAACGAAATTCCGAAACAAAATATTTCAGTGTGCACATGTCTAGTTGTGGATAGACCTTGTCAGGCCTTTAATGTGACTTGTGTCATCATGGTGTCACCTTTCTTGTATTAAGAGAGAAATGGACTGCAGAGAGAGAGAGAGAGAGAGAGAGAGAATTTTTTCCCTGTACAAATCATTAGTAAGATGTCATCTCGAATATGGAGTTTCAGTTTTGGGTACCAGTTCTCAAAAAGGATATCAGGGAACTGAAGCTGAGGGTAAAGGTGATGGACTGGCCAAGCATATCTCCAGCATCTGTGGGACATCCTCAAATGGAAAGTGGAGGATCGTAAGGTCTCTAACACCCACCAGCTCCGTGATGTCATCATGGAGGAGTGGCAGAGGACTCCAGTGGCAACCTGTGAAGCTCTGGTGAACTCCATGCCCAAGAGGGTTAAGGCAGTGCTGGAAAATAATGGTGGCCACACAAAATATTGGCACTTTGGGCCCAGTTTGGACATTTTCACTTAGGGGTGCACTCACTTTTGTTGCCAGCGGTGTATACATTAATGGCTGTGTGTTGAGTTATTTTGAGGCGACAGCAAATTTACACTGTTATACAAGCTGTACACTCACTACTTTACATTGTAGCAATGTGTCATTTCTTCAGTGTTGTCACATAAAAAGATAGAATAAAATATTTACAAAAATGTTAAGGGTGTACTAACCTTTGTGAGATACTGTAGCCTTACATTGTGTGTCTATGACCCTTATTGGAAGGGCTTATGTGCATGTTCACCTTCCATACTTCCCACCTCAAGTTCTGTTGGAGAGCTGATCAGTGATAAGAATGGAGACATGTGCATTTACTAAAAATAAATGTTTATGATTATTCCTAATCACCATGCGCTTGAAACATTTTTTTTCACCTCCCTCTGTTGTTTTTTGGAAACACCTAAATAACTAAAACCCCCCACTATACTGAGATGCTTACAAAAAACGGGGTTAAATTTTTTTTTTTTACAAAGTGTCCGCATGCTGGCTTGAGGACTCATCAACCGCTGTGGACCCGACCCCCTAATTCCTGATTTGCTGGGGGCTTCTTCCATAGTCCTTACCTGTTACAGGAAACTGCCCTCCTACACTTCACAAGGCGCCTTGAATATGAGACCCTTGTTAATTACAGCTTATGTTAGTAATATTGATGTTTGTGTTCACTTTTTTACTCTGAAAATCTGAAAAAACAATTAAAAAATAAATAAATAATATATATATATATATATATATATATATATATATATATATATATATATATATATATATATATATACATACATATATATATATTATCATTCCTTGTAATAAATGTACAGTAATTATAATTATGCCTGGCACTAATAGTTAACAAAGTAATTATTAAAATATTATCATGTGATTAATATGTATGGATCTATGAACATTCTGAAACTTCATGAAGGATCCATAATCTAAAGAGTTTGGGAACCCCTGCTATAAACCAATAGCAATAGCCTGCATTCATTAGGTTATAGTAGTTGTTAATGTTTTGCAAATTTAGCGAGTCTTGTAAAAAATTCAGCAATTTTTCGCCCTTTCGAATGCAGTAAGTCAGCCTCCTCCCCGGCGCCACTTAAAACGGGGCTAAAAATTCATGTGTTCCTTCCGCTGCCGGAGAACGCAGAAATGTCTGTAGGCTGAAACAATCTAAGGAGATCCAACTTTCATTGCAAATCATCTGTTTTGACGTTAATCATCTGAGCGCATGGCTCGGAGCTTTGTGTGATGTAGTGTAATTTGATTTGTAGAGTGTGAGAATTTTATAACAGTCATTTGTGAATAAATTACTTAGCAGTATTCTCCTCTGAAGAAACTTATTTGTGGTATAATTTAATTTGTTTCCATAAATAAGTGAATGACCTTCACATATTATTCTCTTGTGAATTATGGGACACTCAGCCACTAGTGGATAAGAATCTTGTTTTACCACCAACCGCTAATCTCTTGTGTCTCTATTATTCAGTTTTTAAGAAAAAAAAAACTCTTCTTAGCAATGTTTATAATAGGAAAAAAATTATTATTTCAGAAGAAATACATTTTTAAAAATATATGATTGTATTTTAATGGTATCACAATTTTTTCTAACTCCCATATACTACTGGAGAAGTTTGAAGCTTTCTTCTTGTGTGTGTCCACTGTTCTTCCTTACTTAAGGCAGTATATGTAAAGTGGCCAAGAATCAGATACATTATTTTTGTTATGATCATGCATGCAAGTAATGTGTCAATATAACATTGGCTAAAACTATAGGAAGTAATACCTTTCAAAATGATCAGAGTACACCCCCAAAAGTTCTCCCCTGACATCTTTCTTCATCGTCTATCTGCTTTTCTCTCCAAAAGGAAGGAGTCATCTTTGTTCAGGCATCATCTAGCGTCAGCATTTACTCCCTGGAGTGCTTAGGCCTCTTTCACTTAGGGTGAACTCCGCCAGCAGATCCGCTCGCTCAGCAGGGGATCTCTCCTCTGATCTCCAGTGAGCAGGCGGATGTCAGGTCCGTGCACCAGTGGCGAGCGGCGACCAGTGGTAATTTTTTTTGGGGGGGGGCGGCAAACAGTAACACCCCCCGGTTGGTCGGTCGGGTCTGGTGCACTTACCCCATCTATGGTGGGCAGCACTTCTCCCAGACTTCATCTGCTGTTTCCCATGCTCGTCAGCGACACCGGCTTTTCCTTCCCCTGCTCTTCACGGGCATCGCACCACTTTTGTTTCCTCCCTCCTCCTCTACAGCCAAGTGGGAATCTTCTTTTTTTGGCCAATCAGAAAATGGGTCTCAGACCTGCTTCTGATTGGCCGGATTGGGGTTCAGTGTTTCAATAGCGAATATTTATTTTCTGTTGTAACACCTGGGTGGGCTTCTGGCACAATGATCTGCGCCGCAAGCCCACCCTATTTTGAAGCCTAATTAGGTGCTTCAAAAAAAGTCCTGAAAGGGGCAGGTTACATTAATAGGGGGTGGTGGTGTTCAGTCAAAATAGCAGCTGTGGATAGAGCATGGGGGTGGTGGCCGTCGATAGAGGGGGTGGCGCTCAGGCGCCCCTAATTGATGGGCCACCACTGCCTTGTATGCTCCACTATGAAGAGCGGACACAGCCCTCTCTATGCGGTTGTTGATCTCTATGCGGTTGTTGGATGGAAACGGACTCCCTCTGACTGTCATCTGAGCAGATGCACCGGAAAGGATGAGGAATGAATCTCGATTGGTCTATTTTTAAGCGGACAGGATCGGATGTCGGTGGATGTTAGCAGACACGTGTCTGCTGACATCCACTGCTCCATAGAGGGCAATGGATAGTCCAATCAGGTCCTCCTGAAAAACTGACAGGCGGACCCGATCGGTCCATCAGTGTAAAAGGGGCCTCAGGCCTCGTACACACGACCGAGTTTCTCGGCAAAAACCAGCAAGAAACTTGCTGTTTTTTTTTTTTTGCCGAGGAAACCAGTCGTGTGTACATTTTTCGATGAGGAAACTGTCGAGGAACTCGACGAGCCAAAAAGAGAGCATGTTCTCTTTTTCCTCGACGGGAATGGAGAAAATTGGCACGTCGAGTTCCTCGACAGCCTAACAAGGCACTCGACGAGCAAAACGATGTGTTTCGCCCGTCGAGATCCTCGGTCGTGTGTACGAGGCCTTAGAGATGATGCAAATCCTGGTGCCTGTGCAGTTTTTAGCTTACAAGTGTCTGAAAAAGATCAGCCCCCTGCTGCAATTTCTTATCTTTTGACTTAAAATAGAGTTACAATTGGGGGGATTTACTAAAATTGGAGAGCAGAGACTGTGTGCACCTGTGCATAGTAACCAATCAGGTTCTAGGTTTTAGGCCCTGTTCACATCGGTGCGATTTGACTGGTCAAATTGCATGTCAAATCGCAGCCTGTTGCCAGCAATGGCACCATCCCAATCGGTGACTTTGCGGCACCACAGCGATTTCCAAAAGTCGTTCCTGCACTAATTTTGGCGACTTCAAGGACGACTTTTATAGACATCTGTGCATGAACCCGCTCAGGTGTCTCACAACTGTTCCCCAAAATCAGACTGAAATGCGGCTTTGAAATCATGCTAGTTCAAATGAAGTCGCACGATTTCAAAGCCGCATTCAATGTGAACAAGGGCTTATTGTCAAAACTTAATTGAACAATTTGAAGTTAGACGCTGATTGGAAGAAATGATTTCTTTTGCCTGCAGCAGAGTAATTACATTAACTAATTCTAGGCAAAGTCATTTTATTGGATTTCAAGAACTGCTTTTCGATGATAAAAAGTACAACTTTTTTGTAGTTGTGCCTTTGCTGCATAATTGATATGTCATAAATTAATGCAGATTCATTGAGTTATTGAAAGGTCTACTTTAAAAACAGCAGGAGAAGTTATGCACAATATGAAACGACAGCTTGGGGTTGGCAGCTGTAACATTTACCACATTATAAATGGGACGAATATTATCCCATTGACCCCATATGATCATAAAATACTAGGCACATTTAAAATGGACCTAAACTCAACACTAGTTCTTCTTTAACCATTTTGTACCCAGAGGATATTTAAAGCAGTATTAAACCCAAAAACAAAAATGTATAATAATGCAGCTCACCAATCCTTAAATGTGATGGCTGCGTTCATTTTCTTCTTTGCCCAGGTTCACACTGGGTGCGATTTCCTTCGATTTGAGATGCGATTTCACATGTGAAATCGCATCTCAAATCGGCGGCATTTGCCGCCAATTGTCGGCAATGACACCGTCCTAATCGGTGCGACGCCGCATCTGCGGCGCTGCACCGATTTCAAAAAGTAGTTCCTGTACTACTTTTTGCGATTTCGGGCCGCGATTTACATAGACATCTGTGCAGAAACCTGCACAGATGTCTCTTAAATCGCGGCCGAAATCGGGACTGCCGGCGGGAGTGAAATTGTGCGAGTTCAGCTGAACTCGCACGGCTTCACTCCCGCAGGCCAGTGTGAACCAGGGCTTAAGGATTTTTTTTCTTTATTTTCACCTGTTTATCTTGCCAGTAAGTCTATTGTTTTTCAACTTCCTTTAACAGACCAAGCTGTCCAGAAAAAGTGGCAGTTAGAAGGTTGAGACAAACAATTTAACACTGAGGCCTCGTACACACGACCGGTTTTCTCGGCAAAAACCAGCAAGAAAACTGCTGGCAGAGCTTTCTTGCCGAGAAAACCGTTTGTGTGTACGAGGCTTTCAGGTTTCTCGTCAGGAAATCTGTCCAGAATCTCGACGAGAAAAAAGGAGAACCTGTGCTCTTTTTTCTCGTCGAGATTCTTGTCGGCCTGTTTGTTTGTGTGTATACTTACCTGTCGCCGTGGAAACCCACGCATGCTCAAAATGACTTTGACGCAATAATAAAACACCCTGCTCGGTTTCTATTATACACTATCAGGTAAAAAAAAAAAAAAAAATGTATACGTATTTTAATGGTATAATTGTGTCAAACAGCCACAATGTTAAACCGAGAGCTATTTACAGGCTGCAGCGACCTCCGCAAGCTGAAAATATATTTGTTTTCCTGAATTAAACTTTTTTTTTTTGGATGTGATCATTATAATTCAATTACATAAACTATTCTAAATTCTTTCTTGATTAGGTGGGACAGAAGCTTTCTATCACCGCCATTACTAGTAAAAAAATAAAAATAATACAAATTCCAAGAATATATCCCCTATTTTTTAGACACTATGGGCCAGATTCACAAAAGAGATACGACGGCATATCTCCTGATACGCCGTCATATCTCTGTGATCCGCCCGTCCTAACTATGCGGCTGATTCATAGAATCAGTTACGCATAGATAGCCCTAAGATCCGACAGGTGTAATTGAATTAGACTGTCAGATCTTAGAGATGCAATTCTAGGCCGGCCGCTAGGTGGCGAGGCCATTGCGGTCGGCGTAGAATATGCAAATGACTAGTTATGGCGATTCCCGAACGTCCGCGCTGCCCATCGATCTAACTTTACGTCGTTTCCGTCGAGATACGCCACGTAAAATTAGGGCTGAGCCCTAGGTGTTCTAAGCCATGTTAAGTATGGCCGTCGTTCCCGTGTTGAAATTTAAAAAATCATGTCGTTTGCGTAAGTCGTCTGTGAACGGCGCTGGACACCATTTACGTTAACGTCTAAACAAATGACGTCTGTGCGACGTCATTTAGCGCAATGCACGTCGGGTAATTTACCCGACGGAGCATGCGCAGTACGTTCGGCGCGGGAACACGCCTAATTTAAATGGTGCCCGCCCCATTTGAATTGGGTGGGCTTGCGCCGAGCGCATTTACATTACACCGCCGCAAGTTTACAGGTAAGTGCTTTGTGAATCAGGCACTTACGCTGCAAACTTGCGGCGGTGTAACGTAAATGGATTACGTTACGCCGCTGCTGCGTAGCGGAAATGTATGTGAATCTGGCCCTATAACTTTTGTGCGAACCAATCAATATACGCTTATTGCCATTTTTTTACCCAAAATATGTAGATGAATACATATTGGCCTAAACTGATGAAGACATTTGTTTTTGTTTTTTATTTTAATTTGGGGATATTTATTACAGCAAAAAGTAAAAAATATATATATTTTTTGAAATTGTCGCTTTTTTTGTTTATAGCACAAAAAATAAAAACGCAGAGGTGATCAAATACCACCAAAAGAAAGTCTATTTGTGGAGAAAAAATGTACAATGTAGCACGACCGTGTAATTGTCAGTTAAAGTGATGCAGTGCCGTATCGCAAAAAAATTCCTGGTCATTAAGGGGGAAAATCTTCCGGTCTGTAAGTGGTTAAGCTTTGAAAAAAAAAAAAAATAGAAGCTGATTGGTTTCTATGGAGAGCTGCACCAGATTTTACACACTCCAGTTTTAGTAAATCAACCCCTGTGTGCTGGTTTCAGCAACTAACAGTCATGCAAACCTGTAGATTTACTTTTCTAAAATGTATTTAGGCTTCAGTGTATTTCACATGACTTTCATTACTGAAAGGCTCCAGAATAGTCTGCTATTACTAAAGTGAAAGAGTGCAACACTAAGAATCAAATGTTTAGTATTGACATATCAACATACTGTGATATATAAAATAAATTGTGATTAGCGTATACAAAAAACTGTAACATCTGATTGATGGTGTCTCTAAATAAAGTGCACTGTGCAAATTGTAAATCAACATTGGTAGTATAGCCCCATTGGTGATTAAAACATTAATCCATTAGTATATATTGATGGGAAGGAATCCAGGTTTGGAGGACTAAAGGAGTCATCGCCATGTGTGCATCCACCACCCAGGAGAGAAGATTAAATATGCTTACCAGAAGGTAGCATCAATCAGGCATGTGATATCAAAGTTCTGGATAGCGATTGGTGCAATTCCTCCTCCTCAGCTGAGCCACATCAGGAAACCTCCACCCGTCATGTGAGAATATGGATCAGGATGGCAATGTCCCAGATGGTAAAAGACCTCCTTCCACCACAGAACCGATGGTAGGTTTATGGTATGGTAGGCAGCATAAAAAAACAAACGCGTTTCGTCTACAAAGGCCAATTGGGGTATGATTTAGAGACACTATCAATCAGATCACAGTTTTTTTTGTATATGCTAATCACAATTTATTTGTATATCACAGTATGTTGATATGTCAATACTCAACATTTGTTTCTTAGTGTTGCACTGTTTTCACTTTATTCATTCACACACTTTTTATTAAGATTGTAGTGCTGGCTGCTATTGTTTATTTATGTGTATAGCACAGTATTTTTATATTAATTACTATAGTTCTATCACTGCTTTCTGCATATGCTCTGCTGAATGGAGCTTCAAAATAAAATCTTGTGTAGAACTGTATAGAGTTGGCAGGACTGAAGCTTTGGCTGTGCAAATCTTGACAACACATGCCAGTCAGTTTACAATTGCCTGTCATTCAAAGCCTTGTCTGTGTCCCACTTCACATGTACAACTGTACTTATCTCACAGAGGCACCATATCATAGCTGATTATGTTTATTGCCAGCCTCCAAATTTCCCATTATTATCACTGTCACTGACAAATAAAGGCCAGAATTTATCAGATTTTTCAAATGCAAATTATTTCAAGATGGAACCCTATGGGAGAGTATTTTCACACAATATACCTTCATGTCAATTTTTACCCAGGCAAAATATATATATATATATATTACAGGTAACACCATTATAGAACAACTGCACAAAATATATATTTAAAATATATATTTAAATGTATTTTCCTCCTGAATCATTTCTTCCAAGATGATGGGCTATCTAAAATGATCTTTTAGGCACCTGCTGTGTTTCCCATCTTCTCAATTCAGTTTTTTCTTATCCGGCTAATAATCTATTCATTATCACTCAAACTTTTAGCTTTGCGTTGCTAACGATCATTAATCATGGATATAATTCAATGACAGCGGGGTCATGTCCCACTAACAATGTACACCTTGTTTGCCTTAAAATGCTAATCACCCCTCTGAAAAATTAATGAGTGTCTAAAGATATTGATATTACACGTGTGATCTAATTGAAGCATATTCAAATAAACTTGGAAGGAAGGCGATACCCTTTATACAAGGTTGATTTTACTTTTAAACAGGAAGAAGAACGTATTTAATTTTTTGCAGTTATTTTGAATGTCTCCACCAAAAATTGGTGAAGATTATATAGAAATTGGATAAATATACTAATTTGTAAATGAAAAGTTATTTAAATGTATGGATGCCACTTTTGCAGCTAGTAACTTTAATAACAGTAAACCTCAATACAGTATAAAAGTGTAACTGAAACCTTTTTTTGCTTTTCACAGCGGTCAGAAGCTCTGAATGCCCGTCTCCACCTCCTGGCTTTTAGAATTCGTAAAGGACTAGTTGGTGGGAAGGGGTTAACTATTGTAAATTATCTCAGTTTCCCTTTTACTATGTCTCTAGACTTGACAGTTTCTCAAGATAGTTGACCACAACCACAAGTAGATTATTCCCCACAGGCTGGGCATTGTGGGTGGTAGGCCTTCCATTTAAACAATATTCTTACCAATATTTGGAAGCTCTGGTTCCTCAGTCTATTCCCAAATGTAGGGGTGACTTTGCCTGCAGCACCTATCTTTCCCTGCTCAGAACGGGCACTGTCCCTAACTACACTTCCCATTGAAGAACCCGCTTGTTGACTCAGATCACAATATACAGTATATAGCACTTCCTCTATAAAAAGGTCACTGACAACATCTTACAGGAATTCTGCATCCAAACAAACCCAAACTTTACCAAGATGGCCTAAGGAGTCCATAGCACAAGACAGACTAGTCCTAGGCTAAATTCCCCCTAGTGTCAATGTCAAAGGGGTAGTCACCTGACCAAGTTAGTGACTATATTGAACAGGGTAACAGGGTAGCTGACAGGGCCACATTTACAGGAACCTGTCCCTACTTGCTTAAAAAAGGTTAACGGGGGGGGGGGGCACTCGCGAGCAGCAAACTAAGATGGCCACATTGTAATCTCGCTCCTCGCCATCCGGACACATTGGCCTAGTTTTCCCGTGATTTTGAGGGCTCCCCTGGCTTCCCCTGCCTCTCCCCGACTTCCCGCAGTCCCGTGCGCTACATGAAGAAGAGGGCCACCCGTTCCTCCTGCGCCCACGTCCTTCTCGTCTGACGCCGCCATGGAAGCCCCGGCATCGAGTCCTGATCTCTTCCAGCTGCCCCCCCTCGAGAATGCGGTAAGTGGTGAGTCGGATGCGTCCTCGCACCAGCAGCATCCTCTCCGGGATGCCGAGCTCCTGGCACGATTTAAAACTATGCTACAAGCAGAACTCTCGGCGGCTACCACTAAACTTGCCACATACCTCACTTAAGAGATCAGGGAGTGTCAGGAAACTGTCACCAGACCCCGGCGTGTGCGCATGCGCACGCATACTGCTACACAACTTAGACAGCAGCAGCCATCTGTGCCTGTGCGCCGGCGAGTGCCAAAAGTGCAATGGCGCACATGTGCGCGACGGGTGCACGCGCATTGGTAGCGTGTGCGTGCACGTTAACACGGTTGTCGCCATTTTGCCTTTAAAAAGCCAGCAGCTGCACTAATACAGTGCTGTCTGATCTGCAGCTCTGTATCAGTGTTCTGAACCATTATCCGCTACCCCTGATACCTGAGCTCTTCCAAAAAGGTCTGCCATCATTTTCACCAAGTTGGATCTGAGGGGGGCCTACAATCTGGTTCGCATCCGAGACGGGGATGAGTGGAAAACAGCTTTTCGTACCCGATTCGGTCACTATGAATATTTGGTCATGCCTTTCGGTCTATACAATGCCCCTGCCACCTTCCAACACTTTATCAATGATGTATTCAGAGACTTTCTTGACATCTTTGTTATTGTTTATCTAGATGGCATTCTAGTCTTTTCCGGGTCGCTGGACAGACATCAGGAGCACGTCTGTAAAGTCCTAAGTAGCCTCCGCCTACACGAACTGCATGCAAAAGCGGAGAAATGCGAATTCGAGCAGCAAACCATCCAATTCCTGGGCATAGTGATCTCCCCTACGGGAATCAAGATGGATCCCCAAAAGGTAACTGCTATATTGGACTGGCCGGTACCCCTGGATAAGAAAGGAGTGCAACGTTTTGTGGGGTTTGCACATTTTTATAGAAGGTTCATCAAGGGGTTTTCTGCAATAATCACACCCATTACGCAGTTAACCAAACAGAATTCAAGCTTCCATTGGAACCCAGAGGCCCAAAAGGCCTCTGGGTTCCTAGAACCTAGAATATTTAAGATCCGCGAAACCATTGACACATCGACAGGCACGTTGGGCCCTTTTCTTCTCACACTTTTGTTTCCACATCACTTACCGTCCAGGATCAAAGAACATCGGATGCACTATAACGAATGCACGACAACCCCAAGGATATATCTGTTTCCGACACCATTTTACCAGCAGGTAACTTTCTACTCTTACAGACTGATCTATTCTCTCAAATTAGGGAGATATCTACAGACTCCTCCAAACCTCCTGATATCACCTTGACACCCAGGGACGGGTTATTCTGGAGAGGGAGCCAAATTTTCGTTCCGGGAAGCATTCAAGTGGAGGTCCTGAAGCTTCTTCATGACCACCCGCTGGCAGGGCACTTTGGAGTCTGCAAGACTCTTGAACTGGTATGTCGTACCTTCTGGTGGCCAGGCCTGGAAGAGTTCTGAAAATCATATGTCAGTGCATGCCCTATCTGTAACCAAAACAAGACAACGAGGAACCGAGCCTGGGGCTTACTTAAATCTCTACCTGTACCCGATAGACCATGGAAAATGACTGCCATGGATTTTATAGTAGAGCTTCCATGTTCCGAGGGGTGTACAGCAATTTTTGTGGTCGTAGACTGTCTGACTAAGATGGCCCATTTCCTTCCATTGAAGAACACCCCATCTGATGCTGAGACTGCCCGTGTCTTCATCAAGGAGATTGTCAGACTACATGGAGTTCCCTCAAACATCGTATCAGATAAGGGGGTCCAGTTCACTTCACGGTTTTGGAGAGCCCTCTGCTAGACCTTGAAAATTGAACTTGCTTTGTCCTCAGCTTATCATCCCATAACCAACGGGCAAACTGAGAGGACAAATCAAACCCTGGAACAGTACATTAGATGTTTCACGTCCTTTTCTCAAGATGATTGGGTTTCCCTACTGCCTTTAGCGGAGTTCGCCTATAATAATGCCAACCATTCGGCCACTGGGCAATCTCCCTTCTTTGCCAATTATGGCTTCAATCTAACATTTTTACCAGATTTTCTTCCAGAATCTTCAGTTCCGGCAGTACAGAGCTCGGTGGATTTTCTCAACCACAGCAACCAGGTGTTGCAGTAAGCAGTGACCAAAGCCCAAGCCGACAGCAATAAGTCCTTTGATAAGAAGAGGAGAGGGGAGCTGGACCTTCAACCGGGTGATCAGGTATGGCTTTCTACGAATAACCTCAGGTTGGCCTGTCTATCCAAAAAGTTGACACCCAAGTTCATGGGGCCCTTTCCAATAAGGAGAAGGATCAATGAGGTATCCTATGAACTGTCTTTACCTGACTCTCTTAAAGTGCATCCAGTATTTCACGTCTCTTTGTTGAAACCTGCAATTCCCGACTCCTTTCCTGACAGAGGGGCCAGACCACCTAGACCTGTTTGTGTCGATGGTTGTGAGGAATACGTGGTGGAGGCCATCCTTGATTGTAGGAAATGGCAAGGGCTCAACTCAACTCAATTCCTGATCAAATGGAAGGGGTACGGGCCGGAGGACAACTCCTGGGAACCAGAAGGTAACATCCATGCCAAAAGGTTAATCCGTGCCTTTTTTCTTGCCCACCCTGACAAAATAGCCCGACTAGGCATCCTGAGGCTGCCCCTTGGGGGGGGGGGCAATGTCAGGGACCTGTCACTAGACCCCGGGATGCGCACGCATACTGCTGCACAAGTTAGACAGCAGCAGCCATTTGTGCCTGTGCGCCGGCCAAATGTGCAATGGCGCGCACGTGCGCGATGGGTGCATCTGCATAGGGAGCGCGCACGTGCACGTTAACACTGGTTGGCGCCATTTTGCCTTTAAAAAGCCAGCAGCTGCACTAATACAGTGCTGTCTGATCTGCAGCTCTGTATCAGTGTTCTGAATCCCTGTCTAACCTGCTACCAGTATAGACCCGGCTCTGCCTGACTATCCGACCCTCTCCGATCCTCGACCCTTGGCTTGTTTGACCCTGCTCACCTTCTCTGACTAACCTGCTGCCAGACCTTTTGCCTGAACCTTTGACAACGCTTTAGCCCTCCGCATCAGCTACCTGATTTCCTGTTTGACCTGCAAACTAGGCTCTGACTACCAGGTACTTTCATACATAACAGGGAGCTTGGCTCCCGCACTAATGATCTTGAAGACAAGATGGATGCGGCTGCCACAGTGCTGGAGAATCATGAGCAGGACATTGCAGATCTCAAGAAGGCGTTAGAGGCTGCTCATCTCCGTTTTGAGGACTTCGAGAACAGGGCTTGTAGGGGCAATCTACGCCTCAGGGGTATCCCTGAGGCAATTACAGACCTCACTTCTACAGCAATGCCCCTGTTTCAAGAATTGGTGCCCGGCCTTCCCATTGATCGGCTGGAGTTCGATCGTATCCATCGCACGCTTGGCCCTAAGAAGGCTGATGGGCCACCCCGGGACATTGTGATAAAATTTACCTATTATTGCACTAAAGAGTGGCTAGAGATAAACCTGACCTAGTATTCCAGGGCAACCGCTACCACATTTTTACGGATCTTTCACAGTCCACAATCATGAAGAGGAGACAGATGAAACAGTACACCTCTGCATTGCTGGCCCACCAAATTCAATATCGCTGGGGTTTTTCCTTCAAGCTTTCTTTTTTTTACAAGGGCCGCACTCATATCTTGACCTCTCCGGGTGAAGCGCAGGTTATCCTGGAATCCCTTCGCCTCTTGACATCTAGTGAAGGAAACCGGGCCGTACCTGGGAAACGGCACAAAGTCGCAAGCCTTCCCGTCCACCCACCTCATCAACAACTGGCTCCCCACGCTCCGATCCGGGATGAGCATTGGAATTGTCTGTTAGTCTTTGTTTAACAGAGTCCCCTGGACAGCGGACTTCCTGATTTGAGTTTCCTACCATTCTCAGTAAATTACGGTAGGAGTGGAAACCCCATCTTCTTTGTTTCAACCTTGACCAACGTTTGGCCTCTTCAAATACCTTTTTTTCTTGAATTTTTGTCTATACCCTGCCTATGGGCGGGTGGACTGCCTTACCCTGGTAGGCTGGCTTGATTGCGGCCCATCTTTACCTGGATTCCATCTGGATGGCTTGTTACCAGTCTTGGCTTGCCTGTGTACCGCTGTCTTGGTTTTCGCATTCCAGTATAAAGCTACCTACCTTTTGAATTTAAGACACTCGAACCATGGTAGACACCTGATTGTATCTGTGCTTGAACTTTTATTTTTATTTTTTCATTTAAAGATGTTTATTAAGAATTTTGTAACAGAGTACAAGTATGTAAGTAAACAAAAGAAAGTAAAAGTAAAATAAAAAAAATAAAAAAATAAAGTAACAATAAGCAACAACAGGTAGAAGCACATAGTCAGAGTGAAAGTAGTTATGCATCCAAAGTTATTAGAAACGTATACATTCAGATATTCAGGCAGTATTAATGTTGCTAGTCCAGATATCCCACAGATTGTCGAATTTACTACATTTGAGTGAATTAATTGTTAAAAGTCGTTCGAATGTGTAATTTTGGTGGACTTTTCTAGTTACATCAGTAAAGCCTCGTACACACGGTCGGACATCAAACAAAACTTTCCCTTGGATTTTTGTCTGAAGGGAGTTGTCCGGTCACACCCATAGCATACACTAGCTCTGACTTTTTCGGCAACAAACACGAACGTAGTGACGTTTCAACGTACTGACGAGAGTTTAAAAGAGGAAGTTCAATTCTCCGGCATCACCCTTTGGGCTCCTTCTGCTAATTGAGAGTTAGTAGAGGTTTCGTCTGTGTGCATTCGCGATTTTCAGTTTCGTGCAATTTTGTTCGTTTCTGAACGTCCGTTCGTCAAGCAGACATGTTGCGCAATGGGGTTGTGCTAACTTGACCCACAAAAAAATATATAAAAATATGTTTGATTCATATAACCAAAATACACTAATCCAAAGTAAAGACATTTGTTTTTACTCTGTCAGTATCACCAGCAAAGAAGCTTTTAGTATTATTACATTGTAAAGAAGAAGAGAATGTAGGCTGCTTTTCTTGATTTCAGAACTTGCGCGTCACGAATGTGCTCTTTCAAATACGAACGCTAGTTCTACCAGACGGAACACTTCCGGCTGGTCTTTGCTTCTGAGAATACGCGTTTGTACTTTGTGCAAAAGTCCGATTGCTTGCTGTACACACGGTCGGACTAGGCACCATCAGACTTTTGTTGACATAAAGTTTGTCCGTTTGCAGACCGAACTTTTTGTCCGATGAAACCCGAAAAAGTTTATCCGTCTGACTATTTTGAAAACTTGCTAATTTTGAAGTTTGTTGGCAAAAAGTCCGACCGTGTGTACGGGCCTTTAGATTAGCTACATGGGTGTTTTTCCAAATTTGAAGTATTAAGGACCTAGCAGCTAGTAGTATGTGGGATACCACAGGCCTCATGGTGTACGAAAAGTTTTCAAGACCAATGTGCAGTATGGCTAGTGATGGGTTGGGGGGGGTGTGAGTATACCGTAATGGATGAAATGAGTTTAAATACTTGATTCCAGAGGCTAGTTAAGCTGGGGCATTCCCCGACATGTGAAGGAGGTGGCCTTTATGTCCGCATTCTCTTCAGCATAGAGGCAAGGAGTTGGGAAACATTTTTGCGATCCTACAGGGTGTATATTGCCAACGATTTATAATTTTATCATTAATTCCCAATGGTTAATACAGTGTGATGTGTGCTGTACAGTTTGAAACGCAAACTTCCATTGTTCATCTGTAGTATTAATGCCTAGATCTGTGTCCCATTCATGTGTACAACCGATTATTTAAATACCTTTTTGTTTTGCAGTAGATTATAATATAGTGATATACCCTTATTGTGTAGAGTGCCACTTGTGAGGTGTTGCCAAACTACAGTCGGAAGGTGAGTCATAGAGGGTGGGTTCGTTCGCATAAAGTGAGCCACTCGCATGCACGTGAAAAGCATGTGATTAGGCATATTAAATTCCCTCTTTAACCACTTAAGGACCAGCCCATGTACATATACGTCGACAATATGGCACGTACAGGCACATGGGCGTATGGGTACGTCCTCGCCTATTAGCGGGTGGGGGGTCCGATCGGGACCCCCCCCGCTACATGCGGCGGTCGGGTCCGCTCGGGGAGCGATCCGGGACCACGGCGCGGCTATTTGTTTATAGCCGCTCCGTCGCGATCGCTCCCCGGAGCTGAAGAACGAGGAGAGCCGTGTGTAAACACGGCTTCCCCGTCCTTCACTATGGCGGCGCATCGATCGCGTCATTCCCTTTATAGGGAAGACACGATCGATGACGTCATTCCTACAGCCACACCCCCAAACAGTTGTAAACACATACTAGGTGCACCCTAACTCCTACAGCGCCACCTGTGGTTAACTCCCAAACTGCAACTGTCATTTTCACAATAAAGAATGCAATTTAAATGCATTTTTTGCTGTGAAAATGACAATGGTCCCAAAAATGTGTCAAAATTGTCCGAAGTGTCCGCCATAATGTCGCAGTCACGAAAAAAATTGCTGATCGCCGCCATTAGTAGTAAAAAAAAAATAAAAAATAAAAATGCAATAAAACTATCCCCTATTTTGTAAACACTATAAATTTTGCGCAAACCAATCGATAAACGCTTATTGCGATTTTTTTTACTAAAAATAGGTAGAAGAATACGTATCGGCCTAAACTGAGGAAAAAAAATGTTTTTATATATGTTTTTGGGGGATATTTATTACAGCAAAAAGTAAAAAATATTGCTTTTTTTTCAAAATTGTCGCTCTATTTTTGTTTATAGCGCAAAAACTAAAAACCGCAGATGTGATCAAATACCACCAAAAGAAAGCTCTATTTGTGGGGAAAAAAGGACGCCAATTTTGTTTGGGAGCCACGTCGCACGACCGCGCAATTGTCTGTTAAAGCGACGCAGTCCCGAACTGTAAAAACACCTTGGGTCTTTAGGCTGCATATTGGTCCGGGGCTTAAGTGGTTAAACAGTCCAGGGATTTCGGGCATTTATTTTGGAGCAGGTCTTGCACCGTGGTTATCCCATGGGATGGGAATGATTTTAAGGACAACATTGGTATATTAGCTTTAATTATGCTTAGAGGGAGTTTGAAGTCTATCTCTTTGCAATTGCTAAGTTGGCGGGTGAGGAGGAATCTCCAAGCCTGCAGTGAGATGGAGATAGTGGGGGAAGTTTTCCTGGTGTCCCAGGGTATCCAAGAGTCTCCCATAAGGACCGCTGGGAGATCTGGTATAGGAGCTAGGGATGTTTCAATTTCCACCCAAAGCGGTATGTCAGTGGAGGAAAACCAGCATTTAAATTGGTCGAGTCTAGTTGCCCACATGTAATCATCATGGATATCGATTAGTCCCGCTCCCCTGTGCTTTTGTGGGGAATTAGGTTAGTCCGTCAGCATCTGACTTTCTTCTTGCCCCATAAGAGTTTCCATTGAAGATTAGAGAGGGCCAGTAGGCATTGTGCTGGGATGGCCATCGGGAGCACCCTGAAAATGTATAAGATCTGTGGTAAGATAAGCATTTTAAATGCTGCCAATCTACCCATCCAGGATAGTTCATTTTTGGCTATTTTACTAGTTTGGGTTTCTATTTTGCTAAGAATGGGTTTTAGGTTAGAAACCACTAGTGAGATAGTGGTACTAGTTAGGATGATGCCTAAATATAGTAGACCCTTTTCAGTCCATGAGTATGGAAGTGATACGTCGGGCACCGTATCCTTGATTTATTCCTCCCTTAACTCGGGGGGACTCCAGCCTCCCTATCGTGTGTCCTAAACTGGGAACAGGACTTATCCTATATTGACCTAGCAGATTGGAGCAAGACCTGGTCTAGTATTGCGAAATGTTCTTTCAACACAGCTACCCTAGAGGCAGCCTATAAGGTACTCCTCTGTTGGTATTGGGTCCCATCCCGTATCGCTAAATCAAACCCATCCTACAGTGACAGATGTTTCAGGGGTTGTGGTCAGCGTGGAGACGAACTTCATACCTGGTGGTCCTGCCCCCGCTTTGTGTAATTCTGGTCAAGGGTATTTGGCCTTTTGTCCTCCTTCTTCCATTTATCCCTGCATAAGGATGCAAAATTGGCCTTACTTCACTGCCCGATTCCAGGCCTTTTTTCCCAACAGCAGAAGCTGGCCACTTATTTGTTTATCGATGCGAAGCGCGTAATAACAAGGACCTGGAAAAAGCCGTTTCTCGTTTGCGGAGGTGAAGAGCATATTGACGACTCTCATGATTAACGAGAAGATGGCTAGTATTCTTCATGTTACCCATTCCAAGTTCCTCAAGGTTTGGGGCCTGTGGTGGTCCTATGCTCTTTCCACCCTGCATCCGTTCAGCCTAGGTATTGCTAACTGACTCCCCTACCCTCCCGACCTGGGGGTCCCTCTCCCTCTCTTTTTCCCACAATTTAGTGGATTACTCCACGCATTAATGCTCAGTTACTTTTCGTTGACCCCCGGCCTGGGCCGGAGGCTATTATTGCTTGGTTTTTCCCACTATTGTATATGCCCTTTAATGTGCACTTTCCAACTGTGCCATGTTATGTTCCTTGTCTATACCCCCTGCGTGGGATTATTGCAGCGGTTCTTATTTCTTGAAAACTCCTAAGAAAAAAGATTGTACCAGAAAAAAGGTTAACGGTAAAAGGCCAATACCCAACACTCCCTTACATTTACCCTTTTGTTTTGAAACTTATTATTAAAGCTGACCTTCTCATTACATTTTTGCAGCCAATCTTTTTTTAACTAAATATTTTGCTTTCCCTTATTTGCAACCATATGAGCTCTCAGTTTCCAGCTTTAATGCAGAGTTTCACGTTTGGTGGAATACTGTACATGAAGATATTCCAGATTTCTGCATATCTAAAGGCGTAGGTCATCATTTATTTTTATAATACTTACCATGCATCTGTAGTGAAAACAGAACCCTCCACTTGGAACCCACTTGGAAAAAAAGTCAGTGAGGTTGATTTACTAAAACAGAAAGGTGCATAATCGGGTGTATGGTAGCCAATCAGCTTCTAACTTCAGCTTAATCACTTAAGCTTTGTCAAAAACATGGATGATGATTGGTTTCTATGCAGAGCTTCACCAGATTTTGCACTCTCTAGTTTTAGTAAATCAACCCTAGTATGTGCACTGAGTTGGCCTAGCTCAGTATCCACAGAACCAAAGCAGGAAGGTATAATATAGCTACCCTGGAGGGGATTTTTTCCTCCACAAAAGTGAAGTTTCGCTTTAAGATAAGATTAGCAGCATGTAGTGTCCATAGAGTAAGTACATCATGTTGGGTTTATTATTCATGTGGCTTCCTTGTTCACTATTTAATGATTGATAATTTTGGGGTAAAAAGTGCAATTTTATTTTCAAAAGCCAACAAATGTTCATGGATGAAAAAAGCCTTCAATGCAACGATTATTTAAAATGGCCGATTTCAAACAAGGTAAATACTCCCATTTGTGCTCTGCGGGGTACTGCTGTTAACTGCTATTAAGAGCTGTTAACCGGGTGTTGCTATTAGAGTAATTTTCAGCCAGAGGATATATATATATATTTATATTTCTTTTCTATAATATGGATATCTTACCTGGCTGTCCCTACACATTGATAGTGCTTAGAATATATTCTTGATAAAGTAAATTAACCCATAAAATCCTTAAAAAATATTCTGTGTGTATAGACAAAGTCTTAAAGGGAATGTATTGTTTTTTTGTATATTATTTTTATCACGTTCAGCACTAAAAATATAGGGCCAGATTCAGATACAATTACGTTGCTCCACGGCAGCGTAACGTATCTGATTTACGTTACACCGCCGTAGGTTTACAGCGTAAGTGCCTGATTCTCAATACTCTTACCTGTAAACTTGCGGCGGTGTAACATAAATGCGCTTCGCGCAAGCCTGCCCAATTCAAATGGGGCGGGCACCATTTAAATTAGGCGCGTTCCCGCGCCGAACGTGCTGCGCATGCTCCGTCGGGTAAATTACCCGACGTGCATTGCGCTAAATGACGTCACATGGACGTCATTTGTTTCATTGTTAACGTAAATGGCGTCCAGCGCCATTCACGGACGACTTACGCAAACGACGTGGTTTTTTAAATTTAGACGTGGGAACGACGGCCATACTTAACATGGCTTAAAACAACTAGGGCTCAGCCCTAATTTTACGTGGCGTTACTCGACGGAAACTACGTAAAGTTAGATCGACGGGCAGCGCGGACGTTCGGGGATCGCCGTAACTAGTCATTTGCATATTCTACGCCGACCGCAATGGCCTCGCCACCTAGCGGCCGGCCTAGAATTGCATCCTTAAGATCCGACAGTGTAATTCAATTACACCTGTCGGATCTTAGGGCTAGCTATGCGTAACTGATTCTATTAATCAGTCGCATAGTTAGGATGGCCGCAACACAGAGATACGACGGCGTATCAGGAGATACGCCGTCGTATCTCTTTTGTGAATCTGGCCCATATTTCTTAATAATTGAAGCATTATTATGGCCCTTCAAGAAAACCTGGGAAATTCAAACATAATTTTACCTAGTTGAGGCAAATCTCTTATTTTCTTGGAAAAGTCTAGCATTATCCCACCCTCTCCCGTCTTTCTTATTGGTCTGTTAGAAGGACTAAAGAATAAAGACCAATAGACTGCCAAGTGCTGAAACCAGCTAAAATTTTACAGTCAAAGTTTGCATACAACTTCAGCTGCCTATATCTCTGGATCTATTAATCTTTTGCCATGCTGTAAAATCTGCTTATACATTTTTTAATATCAACATCATCATATTATTAATTTGAATTGGCCAGGATTTAAGTTTACATCACACCTATAAAGGGAACACTTACAAACCAAATCTCCTCTACCCTCCTTCCTCATTGTATTATATTTATTAGTACGGCACAGATGAGGTGTTATGTTCCAGAAAACATAGGGCTACTATTGTCAAAATAATTGTAGCACCCTCCTGCATAGGCTTCGATTTTAAATAAATTTAGTTTTCTTTATGTGACTCCTTTGTAGTCATTAGAACAACGGTTAATTTATTTAGGTTGCTCTGGACTTCATGGGCTACAGGCTTGACTACTCTCCCTGCCTTCTGGAGGCTTCTAGAACATAGAGAGTGGAGAGTCAAATATATAGCTTAATATTTATTGAGTACCAGCCAATCCCTGGGAGGGGTGGCAGAGTAAGTAGCTGGAGAGGCTGATAAATAGCATGAACTCCAGAGTAGTGGGGTCTTCCTGTAGAAGGAATTGCACCGGTTTGTGTGGGTGGGACTTTCTGGATAAAAGTCCTACCAAGTCTAGTTGCTGTCCATCAAGGTCCTGGCATTGCTGGGGGCCTACATCTAAGGATATCTTCAACACCCTGAGCTTCACCTGATCTAGTCTGCAGAATCTCATTAGAAAGCACCTGGAGGTAGCTGAATGGGCACAGCTTTTCCCTGGCCTCATGAGTACTGACTGTTCCACAAGATCCTGGTGAATGAGTGCTATTGGCATGTCTGAGCCAAGTAGTTCTTCTTTCAAGGGGTCCCTGCCTCTGGCCTTTCCCCTAGTCACTCCAAAAGGAAATTCTAAAGTGTACCAGAAGATTTGCTTCTGAGGATTGTAACAGGGAAAAGTTTCACCTTATAGTCTGGAGTATCCCATACGCCCCCATTGTTCAAGTTTTAAAACAATAAATCACCAAAAAAAAACATTCTTCTAGACTGCTCCTTGTGTCAGTGTGCTTGAACTGCGCTCTGTGGGTGATGGCAGCCTCTGAACTAGTAAGAGAGAACTTTTATCATTATCAACAACCAGTAGCCTCTTGGGGGTATTGCTACATTATGTAGAGTGATATCACAATTTTCGGGGGGAAGCAAACATATTGAAAAATAAAAAATAAATAAAAACATCAATTGCAGCCTCACTGTGCCATCAAACACAGCCAATGTACCATCAAGCGCAGCCACTGTGCCCATAAAATGCAGCCACTGTGCCCATGAAACACAGCCACTGTGCCCATCAAATGCAGCCACTGTGCACATCAAACGCAGCCACTGTGCCATAAAACACAGCCACTGTGCCATCAAACGCTGCCACTGTGCCCATCAAATGCAGCCACTGTGCCCATCAAATGCTACCAGTGTGCCATCAAATGCTCCCACTGTGCCCATCGAATGCTGCCACTGTGCCAATTGAGTGCTGTCACTGTGCCCAGCTTATGCTGTCATTAGATGGGCAGCATTAGATTGGCACAGTGGCACAGTAGTTCTGGTCTGGGGGTCCCCAATGCATTCTCATAATTTGCAGGGATCTCCTCTTACTTCCTGTTTGGTTTTGGGACAGGAAGTGAAGGGAAATCTCTGCAATAGGACAGAAATGGCAAAAACATTTTTTTACGGGTTATAACCCTCTCTTACTCTATGCAAAATAAAAAAATACAATTTTGCCTACTGTTCTACTTTCATTCTTGTAGTGATAGTATTCGGTATACAAACTCCTTTTTTATTTTAGTTTCTGATGGGCATTTGATGCCTTCCCATTGACTGATCAGTGCAAGAAAAATGACCAGTGGATGAAAAGTGGAAGAAAAATGCATCCCTTTTTTTAAATGCTTTTTGCTGCATTTTTGGCGCATTTTTGGTGCTGGTCTAAATGGCCCTTTAACACTGATCAGTTTTTGATGGGCTTTGTTTTAGGTGCGAAAAATTAAAGGGGTTGTAAAGGTTTGTTTTTTATTTTCTAAATAGGTTCCTTTAAAGGGGTTGTAAAGACAAAAATATTTTCCTCTTTAAATTAAAGTCTGACAGTAGCTGATAAAGTAAAAAGTAATGTTTTGCATTATAACTTGTTTGATACCTGTTGAAATTGAGCTGTTTTATTCACCTCCAGCACTCCTGAATCGTTATTCTCACTGACTTCCTGGTTTGCGGTGCGCATTCATTCTTGCTACATCACGGCCTAATGGGAACTACAGTTCCCATTAGGCTTAGCCTCCATGCCTGTGAGGGATAAGAGAGCATCTTCATGCAGGGCTGTAGTCATAGGGAGGGGGTGAGCACATTCCGCTTTCCACCATGCAAAACAGCTCAGATGCTGGTGGAAAGCAAGAAGAGGAGAGACAGGAAATGGCATTTTCAAACCTGGATTACTGTATTTTGGAGGTCAAAAGGAAAAACGAGGTAAGTGATATTTAAATGCTCTTGCTTACAGCAATCAATTGATCTAAAAAAAAAAACGAACCTTTAGTGTTCCTTTAAGCTAGTGCATTGTTGGTTCACTTACCTTTTCCTTTGATTTCCCTTCTAAATGTTTTTTTTCTTTGTTTTCTTTGTCTGAATTTCTCACTTCCTGTTCCTCCTTAGTAAGCTTTTCTGGCTGACTAACCCCCAGCCAGAACGGCTCGGATGATGATGGAAAGCTTACTGAGGAGAAAGAGGAAGTGAGAAATTCAGACAAAGAAAAAAAACATTTAGGAGGGAAATCGAAGGAAAAGGTAAGTGAACCAACAATGCACTAGCTTAAAGGAACCTATTTAGAAAATAAAAAAACTAACCTTTACAACCCCTTTAAATTTAAAGGGATGCATTCTTCTTCCGCTTTTTTTAACCAAACAACTGAACATAAACTAATCAGCTTGAAAGCGGTCTTACAGGGGTTGGTACAAGCCATATAGAACTGCTGAGGGGTGAAGGTCATCTTTTTATCATGTTCACGGGGTGACAATGCTGATGCATGATTTCAGAATGAACAGTATTGTCCCCCTTTTTAAGTAATAGAAACAGAATTAATCTACTGGCAGGACCAGCAAGGAATAAAGGGGTAGATTCACAGACAAGATATGACGGCGTATCTCCAGATACGCCGTCGTATCTCTGAGTCCGGCCGGTCGTATCAATGCGCCTGATTCATAGAATCAGTTACGCATAGATTTCTATTAGATCCGACCGGCGTAAGTCTCTTACGCCGTCGGATCGTAACTGCATTTTTCCGCTGACCGCTAGGGGCTTGTATGCTGATTTACGCATGTAAATCAGCAAGATACGCAAAATCACGAATGTACGCCCGGCCGACACAGTACATTTACGCCGTTTACGGCGTATAGTTACCCCTGCTATATGGTGGCGTAAGTGGGGCGTACCAATGTTAAGTATGGCCGTCCTTCCCGCGTCGAATTTTGAATTTTTTACATTGTTTGCGTAATTCGTCCGGGAATGGGGCTGGACGTCATTTGTGTTCCGGTCGAAACAAATGACGTCCTTGCGGCGTACTTTGGAGCAATGCACACTGTGAAATTCCACTGACGGCGCATGCGCCGTTCGGGAAAAATGTCAATCACGTCGGGTCAAGCCTAATTTACATAACACACGCCCACCTCTTCACTATTTGAATTAGGCGGGCTTACGCCGGCCTATTTACGCTACGCCGCCGCAACTTTCTTTTAAGAATACGGCACTTGCCTGTAAAAGTTGCGGAGGTGTAACGTAAATAGGATACGTTACGCCAGCACAAAGAAACGCTGAACTACGTGAATCTACCCCAAAGTATGTTATCAAGCTGTCTAACAAAAGTTACAGTTAGGGCCCTATAGTAAAACCGCTTAGATTGTAAGCTTTAACGAGCAGGGTCCTCTGATTCCTGTTGTACTAAATTTTATTGCAACTGTAATATCTGCCTTAATTTTGGAAAGCGCTGTGCAAACTGTTGGTGCTATATAAATCCTGTATACAGTAAAACCTTGGACTGCGAGCATAATTTGTTCCGGAAAAATACTTGTAATCCAAAGCACTGTATATCAAAGCAAATTTCCCCATAAGAAATAATGGAAGCTCAGAACTTTGATAACTAGTAATGCTAGCAGTCTGGCAGGGGTGTGTGAATCACAGGTTCCCTGAGCAGAATAATAAACCTTTTTAGGCAGATAAAGAGTATCGATGATATCGATATTTTGGTTGTGTATTTTGCTTTCATGGAGTTCAGCTATTAACAAACTTTTTTTTTATTGTTACAGAGAGAAATATGAAGAACCAAATGATCAAGACTAAAGCTATTTCCTATGGACTGCCAATGGCATTTAAGAGACAAGCATAACTCTGGCCAATACAATTACTCCGACCACTGTATTAGCAACTCTGAGCCGCTACAATAGCCCAATGGGATTCCATAACCATGCAGCTGTTTACTGACTAAGCTGGAATTTTCAATTTGCAGGGAATCAAGGAATGATCTGTGAAATACAAATAGCTATAGCAACCAATCAGATATCAATTTACTGTAGTTATGTCAACAAGAGACAACTTTTGTTTGGTTGCTGCATTGCTGCCCTTTCCTGTTTGACTTACTGATTACTCATACATATGGGTGTTTGTTGCATGTGTATATTTCCTTCCTACAAGATTGTAGACGTGTTCTGACGTTTTGTTTGCCTGTGTTGCTGTGTGCTTTTGTTTTTACATTGCATTTATGCAAAACAGGAATTTGAAGCTAAAGACCTTCTAAAAAACAATTTAGATGGGTTTGTGATATTGCATACGGCTTAGTTTAATTTGTTCAGGGATATTTAGGGACATGTGATTGCACAATAGTGTTGTCTCTTTAAGGCTCCGTTCGTATCTGGCGATTTGGGATCGTGGGCAGAATCTCCACGTGAATAGGGCCTAACACAAGGGAACGCACTGCCTACTAAGACAGAACTCACCAGGCTTGTGGCCATTTCTTTGGATGAAGGATGACTGTTCTCTAAATATTTTCCACTGTTCTTTCAAAAAGCACACTTTTTATTATACATATTGGTGCAGTTATGCATATGATCTTTTTATTTGTTTTGTATATTGTTTCTTGTACAATGGTCAGTACTAGAATAATAACAATACATATCAAATGTTGCATATAATAATTCTGTACTTTCATATTCAGCCAACAGTTGGAGCTCTTGGCTTCTTTTTTCATGTTTCCATGTCTCTGCTTTGTTGATAAAATAAAAGCCTGTTTGAAAAGCTCCATATCTCAAGCTTGGGAATCCTTTATATTGAATGCACCCCATGTTAAATATTTGAAACTATACACAAAGAAATGAAGTTGCGCTAGGGTTTTCAGTTAATCGCCTATTTCAATAAAAGCTGCTGACACAATATTGCTGGAAAACAATATAAAATATGACTCAAAAAACTACAAAGTGCAGCTCCAAAATTAGGGAGCCTTAATTGTGTTACAAACAAAAGGCTTGCCAAATAGTTCTTACTGCAAGAGAAAATTAGTACACAACAGAGTCTTTATGAAGGTTATCTTGAGACTGCTTGGAAACTTGAGTGGAGTGCAGCAAAGGGAAACCCATCACCTTTGCCTGATCACACTGCCTCTTACCATCACAATTTGACCTTCTCAAAGGAAAGGTCAATTAATGCAGTATGGGTTATTCTGATCAATGGAACCTTTAGTGAAGATGGTCCCCCAACCTCCTCTCAGACCAACACACTCCCTATCTCCCTAACTCCCAGGTTAAGCAGGAAAGAGCAAAGGATGCATCTCATAGTGTAGTACTATCACCATTTATTAAGTAAAAAGTAATAAACCCACATAGGTATGAATAAAAACCACATGTCTGTTGATAACTTCCTAGTTTGCAGTGGTGAGTCTACAGCAAGAACTCTGCAAGTCTACAGCATTAAAATTCAGCCATAGTGCCCCCTGTGGTGGGATGACTATTGCACAACATAACTGAACCGGACTTGAAGAATGTTTTCAAAGAAAGTTGATCTGTAATCATGCAATGAGGACTTGCTGCAATTGTGTAACAAACTTGTGAAGCCTGACAAGTTTAGCAATAGATTAGCAAGTCATTTTCAAACTTGCAGCACAATTTCTTGCTATCTGGGTACACATTCTTGAAAAATACCAATGGCTTTAAAATAGTTTCAAGTGATTTTGACATTAGAAAAAATACTGCTGGTAGAAAGGTGTGGGTAGTGAGTTTCTTGCACACTAGCCATTCATTTGAAGTACTCGTCTTTTGCTGAATGGTGGTCCATTCTAACTGCCCCTTCCAGCCTCTAGGAACAAAGTTCAAAGTGGAGTTTTTTAGGTAACTAACCAGAAACCATCTTGCGCTGGAAAGAGTTTTAATTGATTGCTATGGATTACTAAAGTTTACATTACTTATTGAATAAGTCTGTCACATGCCAATGTGAGTGCGCTCATTATAATTTTTTGACAATAAATAGCGGATTGTGTTTTACGATATGAAGCCTTCCTTTCTGTTTTTGACATGTTGGGAAATGGTCTGGAACTGTGAGAACCTCTCATGACTTATTCACTAACACATTAATGAAGGCAGTGGATCCATTAAAGTGGTTGTAAACTCTGTTACACCACTTTTACCTGTAGGTACCTTGAATTTCTCCTAAACTTGCACAGTTTAGGAGATATTCAGTATATGCCCTGCTTCCGACATCATCGGCACATACGCACTGAAGAAATGGGCCGCTGGTGCCATTTCTTCATTAGCTGTGTCATGACTGACAGCTCGCACGCGCCCGAAGTAACCCCGGTGGAAGATGTCCGCGCTGTACTCTTAGAGCCAACGCCGGTCCAGACCATCTTTTTAAGGTAAGTATTTTATAAAGAGCTAGCGTGCTATGCATACTTGCTCATTATGTCTTTGTCTTGCAGGGTATTTTTTTTTCGAGGTTTACAACCTCTTTAACCTCTCTGACGGTAATCCCGAGTGTGACTCTGGGTTAATTTTCATTACCATTAGCGGTAACCCTGGGTCACACTGCTTTGAAGAATCTTGGTACAGGTAACTTACCTTGTCCCCAGAATCCTGTGATGTCTCCCCTGTGTCCTCCGCCGGATCCTCCACCGGATGCTCTGTGTTTCGGCTCTGTTCCCTGCGAGAGCCGCAACGCATGGGTGTGGAGCCGACGGCAAATTTTAAAAGTTAAAAAAACAATACACATACAGTACACTGTAATCTGTAAGATTACATTACTGTATCAAGTCATTTCACGTCCCTTTTGTCCCTAATGCTTTGTCCAGTGACCTGCATGCAGTTTTATATTGTTTATACTGTTCTTTCTGCCTGAAAACTTGAGATTGTCCATAGCATCCAAAAAGTGGCCCTTTACGTCAAAAACGGTTTTAGAGCGATAGTAAATTAGAACACTTGCAGAATTGAGCGATAGTGATTCGTGGGGAAGTTCATTTTATTATTATTATAATATTATTTTTTATTATTATTTATAGTTATTGATTACATTATAATTTATGATTTTGTGTTTCAAACTTTATCATACCCGGGATGTCTACTAGACTCTTGTTTGGACAGATTTAAGTGAGTTATTCCTAAGAATTACAGACCTAAAAAATCGGACATAATCATACCACCAGGGAGGTTACCCTATCTTTGGATGTTCGAGATTGCATAGTGCTCCAACAGGATCTGAAGTGGATTGTATAGTGTATAAAATCTCTTAAAAGTACAAACTTTTATATTGCTGTTTTTGTAAAGAGGTGAGTCATTTACCTGAAGAGGTGAAAGGCACTTGGTGTTTTGATATCACATTTTGATCAAAGAGGATAGTTTTACAATTTTCTTTTCTTTTAGTTAAAAAAAAATTGCACACATTGCACTTGACAATGGACATTAAGAACTTGGGGCCAAATCCTCAGCCAGTGGGCGTAACGTAATTTTTCCTATTTAAGTTACACCGCCGCAAAATTTCTACCTAAGTGCCCGATCCACAAAGCACTTACCTAGAAATTTTGAGCGGTGTAACTTAAATCCGGCCAGCGCAAGGCGTTCCTCTTCTCCAGGGGGCGATTCCCATTTAAATGAGGCGCACTCCCGCGCTGGCCGTACTGCGCATGCTCGTGACGTCATTTTCCCGACGTGCATAGCGCAAAATTACGTTACGTCGGGCTTTGTGGATTGCGACGGGACAATAAAGTTGCGTCGGGTAAAAAAAAGATACGGCGCCAAAAAAAAATTTTAAAATAAAAAAAAAATTGCGTCGCTAGCAAGAAAGGTCTGTTTTTACAAGGTGTAAACAGTTTACACCTTGTAAAAGCAGCCCTAATTTTGCGTTTGCAAAATAAAACTTACGGAGAAAAAACGAAGCGTAAAAGCTTTGTGGATCTCTGTAAGTCCTAATTTGCATACCCGAGGCGGCATTTCGACGCGAAATGCCCCCAGCGGCGGATGCGGTACTGCATCCTAAGATCCGGCAGTGTAATTCAATTACACATGTCGGATCTTCGTCCTAACTATGGCAAACTGATTCTGTGGATCAGTTCCATAGTTAGGACCAGGGATACGACGGAGTAACAGAAGTTACTCCGTCGTATGTCTTTTGAGGATTAGGCCCTTGCTTTTTGTTTATTTGGATTTATGAATATTTATTATGGACACATTGTGAGCTGAGCAGTATAATTGTTTGAGCACAATATTTTTTTAGATACACTGTTATACAGTATTATTTATAAAATTTTCTTGTTTAAGGGAATTTTAACACTTATGCTGCATTCACGCCTAAGCGTAGCGTCTTTGAGAGTTTGAGAAAAGATGGTCCGCAACTCCTTGCTTGCTCTTTAAAATCTTCCGAATTTATTGATTCTCCATAAAAGACACAGAGTAACAGAGAGCAAATGTAAAGGCGTTTCAGCCTTGTGGGCCTTTTCACTACAGTGGTGAGCAAGGCCCACAAGGCGGAAACGCGTTGACATCTGCTGTCTGTTACTATGACTTTTATGGAGAATAAAATAAATTCGGACCATCTTTTCTCATGCTTGCCTTTGCAGCTGCAGGTAAAATGTCTAATCTTATTTGGTAGTAGCACCCTACCTCTGCTTTATTTTATGGACTTTGAGAGTTTTTCCAGCATTGTTGCGTGTGTTTCTATTCGCATTTTTGCACATTTTATACAGTGTTTTTGAGTTTTGCCATTTTTTTATTAGCCAATAGAGAAAACTATCAAATCCGTTGCATGATCTGTTGCTATGTTTTTCCGCTTTTTTAGCTTTTCCATTACATTTTAGTTCTTTTTGTTTATTATTATTTCATTATAATTTTTTTTGTTAGGGTAAGGGGGTTAGAGTAAGGCCGGGTTCACATATCTCCACCCGCGGTTCCCAGCATGGGGTCTGGTGTGTCCCTGTTCACCGGTTAAGATGTGATTCAGGTCAGAATTTTTGCCTGAAGTTGCACCTGAACCAGAAACCCACAGATGCATAGGACCCTTCTGCAATCCAGACCACAGCTGCCCCGGACCTGTGTAAACCGGCCTAATTGAGAGTCGGTCACATCCGCCTGTCATGCGAATAGGATGCGGAGAAACCCGCATCCTGTTAGCATATATGTGAACCCAGCCTTAATGTTAAGTTAGGGTTAGAATTAGGGGTTGGAGTTAGGATTAGGAGTTAGGGTTTGGGTAAAATTTTACTTATTGTCTTATTATTATTTAGTATTTTGTTTTACTTTTTGTTAGGGTGTTGATACTACTACTACTACTCCTACTACTACTACTACTACTACTACTACTACTGGGCTTAAAGAGACACGTACAGTTACGTGATTGTGCCCAGCCGTGCCATTCTGCCGACGTATATCGGCGTGAAGGGGTCCTTAAGTGGTTAAAATAATAATATTAATAATTATAATTATAATTATAATAAAATAATAATAAATAAACACCCTAACCCTAACAAAAAAAATAATAATAATTATTATGTGTATTTATTTTACATTTTTTTCTCATATATTATTACAATTTTTACTTTTCATTTGAGCAGAAAGTCACGCCAAAACACATGAAAGCGCCCAAAATTGTGCAAATTGCACATTTTACATTAATTTCTATGGGAATAAAAATGTGCCAAAAATGTGAAATGCTGCTCAATTTTGGAGTGAAGATATGAACTAACTCCATAGAGAATAATTGATTTTTTTGGAGCTTCGAGCATCAAGCTTCAAAATGCTGAGGTGTGAATGGGGCCTTTAAGAGGAAGTAAACCCCCCTGAAAAAAACGGGGGGAAAAAACTGCAAGAGAAAGGCATAATGAGCTAGTATGCTATGCATACTAGCTCATTATGTGTCACTTACCTGAGATTGAAGCCCCCGAAGCCCTCCTCCTCCCCCTCCGCCGCCAACACCCCTCCGACCATCTTCCGGGTATCGCCACTCCAGCGCTGTGATTGGCCGGAGCGGCAATGACGTCACTACCACGCATGCCTGTGGGACCGGCAGATCCCTGTGCATGCGCGCGGGACCGGCATTTTCCCATTCAGGAAACCGGCACGCTCAGTGCGCCTGCGCCGTTGTCTACGGCGCGCATGCGCCATAGACACCGGTGCAGTGTTTTCTGAAAATATCTCCTTAACCGTGTAGGTTAAGGAGATATTTCTTGCACCTACAGGTAAGCCTTAATCTAGGCTTACCTGTAGGTGAAAGTTGTCACAGTGGGTTTACAACCACGTTAATATTTAAAGCGCAGTCACACACATAAAGTAAACCTATGCAATGTCCATGTTGGAAAGCACTGACACATGGAGATAGTAAGAGAGTCCGTTGGTATCGGGTCCGTAAACAAGTTTTCAGTTTCTGTTTAAGAAAAAGCAGAGTGCTTCTCTGTCCAGTCATAGGCCGGGACGGTGACCAAGCTTTATTGTTTATCTGCAATAGAGAAAAGTGAGGTCACCATCCGCGCTATACACTTTGTCAGGCCTGTAAACACCCTCCTCTATTAATACTGATCACTTTGTGGTTACCACATACATTTATATAAGATGACAATTGCATAAAAAACAAATTCAGTCCTTCAAATAATATTACAGCCAAAGACTCATTAATCAAACCATATATTCTATTTTGTATTTTGGTTAGAGGGAAGGGGGTGCTCTGAATAGATCAGCATAAAAGATAGGAAAATTGCTCATTCCCATTTAGATACAAATTGATTCAGATTGTGCTTACTAAAGAAGGAGACAAGGAAAGTGTTTGACATTTTGCAAAATAGTTTATTTTGCAAGCAGTCTTGTGGGTTCTGTGATTCTAAAGAGCTGTCATATGTGTAAAACTTAAAGTGGTATTAAACCCAGAAATAAAAATGTAATATATTGCAGCTTACCAATTCCTAAATGGGATGGTTTTCTATTATTTATGTTTACCTAGTGATCTGGCCAGTGACACACTTCCTGTCTTAAGCCTCGTACACACGCTCGGTTAACTCGGCAAGAACCAGCAAGAAAACTGCTGCAGAGCTTACTTGCCGAGTACACCGAGCGTGTGTACGAGGCTTTCGGGTTTCTCCTCAAGAAAACGGCCTAAAATCTCGATGAGAAAAATAGAGAACATGTTCTCTATTTTCTCGTCATGATTCTCGCCAGTGTTTTCCTGCCGAGAAGCCAGAGAGTGTGTAAACTTACCTGTCGCCGTGGAAACCCTTGCATGTTCGAAATGACTTTGACGCATGCACGGTAGCTTCCTAGGCATAGGTAGGGTGCAGAAAGATGGCGGCGACGGCATCGAATGTGACAAGCGCATGCTCCTCGTACGTGATGACGTCACCGCGTTCTTGCCATTCAAAAGAACCGCGGTTCTTTTGAAAGGAGTGTCTGTACACTCGGCCAGCAAGAGATTCTTGCCAAGAATCTCGTCAGGAAAAACGTGGTTTTTTTTCTGACGAGATTCTGGCCCATGTGTACAGGGCTTAAGGGTGTTTTCACTCTGGATGGAAACGCACTGGAGACAACTTCGGACATCAGCATTGTCAATCTGGGGGTAAGGTAGAGTAAGATGTGCTAGCATGTAGTCCACTTTCTCCACTGCAGGTGGTGCTCAAAGCTCAGTGGCTTTGCAGAGGGAGAGGAAGTCAAAAGAAACATGGTTCCTGTATAGTTTCATGAGTCACTGGGGCAGCGATGTGGTTGTATGCTGGCAGCCCACGTGACTCTGGCGGCCATATTAGGTGTGGCAGAGTCTATTTAACCTCCCTGGCGGTATTCCAGAGTCTGGCTCGGGGTAAGATTTGAGTACCATTATGCCACGTACACACGAACCGATCGTGTGTGGGCCCCATCAGTTTTTTATCCATCGGTGAAAAATCTAGGAACTTGTTTTAAAATTATCTGATGGTTAAAAAACCGATAGAAGAAAACGATCGTCTGTGGGCACGTCCATCAGTTAAAAATCCATGCATGCTCAGAATCAAGTCGACGCATGCTTGGAAGCATTGAACTTCATTTTTCTTAGCACGCCGTTGTGTTTTACGTCACCGCATTCTGACACAATCGTTTTTTTTAACTGATGGTGTGTAGGCAAGACTGATGAAAGTCAGCTTCATCGGATATCTGATGAAAAAATTCATCAGACTGTTTTCATCAGATGAACCGATCGTGTGTACAGGGCATAAGATTGGGATCCCCCGGACCAGATTGGGATCGCATCGCAGTGTCCAGGCAGAGTTACTTACCTTGTCCCCTGGATCCTGTGATGTCTCCCTCTGTGTGAGTGAGCTGTGTCTCCTCGCTCGATTCACACAGTGCCCGAGTGCCACCGAGCTCCGTTCCCTGTGACGTTACGACGCACAGGGCGGAGATCGGCGCCAATTTAAAAAAAGTTAAAACACAGTACACATACAGTATACTGTAATCTTAAAGATTACAGTACTGTATTATATAATTACACACCCCCCTTTGTCCCTAGTCTGTCCAGTGTCCTGCATGCACTTTTATATTATAAATACTGTTCTTTCTGCCTGGAAACTGGAGATTGTCCATAGTAAACAAAAAGTGTCCCTTTATGTCAAAAGTGGTTTTAGAACAGCTAGAAAACAGCGATAATAAATTAGAATCACTTGCAGAATAGAGCGATAGTGATTTGTGGGGAAGTTAGTCATCAAACACTGAAAGTAATGACAGCGACAATTCTGCAACTAAGCAAATTTCAGTGTTTTTGATTTGATTACATAATGGAATCATGTTTATTATTATTATATTATTATAGTTATTTATTATATTATTCATTTATGATTTTGTGTTTCAAACTCTTTATCATACCCGGGATGTCTACTAGACTCTTGTTTGGACAGATTTAAGTGAGGTATTCCTAAGAATTACAGGCCTACAATATAAAATGCCAAATTTCCATGCAAAATAATTGTACTGCTTTCAGCACCAAAAATCTGAAAGAATCATAACGCCAGGGAGGTTAAGGGCTTGGCTCCTATTTTTGGCGCGCATTCAGCATGTGGGTAGTGTAGAGACAAGTCACCTGCCTGTCAGGGACAGTATTAGCAGTAGGGAAAGGTTCCAGATGCGTAGAAAAGGCTTAGGGATTCACAACTCTACTTGGACACCTTCCCATTTGGGCTCGGACCAGCCACGCTGCATTCCACCCCTCCAGACGGATACTGTTGGCTTCAGTGAGTGTTCTTGGCTGGGCTTTCTTTCAACCGGGCTTGTTGTGAACTGTTTTTATTTGACTCCAATACAAGTTTCATTAGACAAAGTGTGTATTATTGCCGCTGCCCCCACCCACAAGCATATTTAGATGGACTTGACTAACACATTAAAGCTAAACTCCAGCTAAAGCATTTTAACCAGTTACAAGTTTCTGAAGAAATGGCTAAAAGCTGGCCATTGTAAGCACCCTTGACAGTGTTAAACGGTTTGTCCCAACCCTCAAACTACCATTTTGTTAGACAGCTTGGTCTGTTGAAAAAACAGACTTACTGGTAGCATCAACAGGTGAAAAAGAGGGGATGTAAAAAAAACAAATGTCATCCAAGAATTGGTAATCTGCAATATAATACATTTTTGTTTTAGAGTTTAATACCACTCCAATAATCCTTTAAGATACACAACTGATTGATACTTTTACATTTTTATAGCTTTTTTACAGATCTTACAATTTATATTTTCTTCAAAGGTCCGGTCAGCTTAACAGGTATTTAAATTGTTCAGCTTAATATGTATTTAAATTGTCCTTAAAGTATCACTTGTCAATGATCTCAATATATATATATATAAAATGAAACAATGTATCTGAAGTTACTCACTAGTAACACTAGTCACTATTTTGAAAACAAAATCCAAATTCATGCCTGTGAAGAAAAGGATTAATGCTTACCGCTCCTGCTACCTATCTCCTCCTATCTCCTATCTCCTTCAGAATGAATGGACTATAAAAACATGTCTTACTGGCAAACCAGTGGCCCAAAGTCCAAATGGACTCAATGGACTACACTGATAATCCACAGGAAAAACCTGAATTGATCAGCACCCCAATGAGCTCATACATATAATAACCTGGAAGGGTTAAATCCTACAACAATGAATCAGGGGTTAGTAAAGACAGTACAACCTACTAACCCCTGATTCATTTTTATAGGCTTTAACCCTTCCAGGGTTTTTAAATATGCCTATAAAGTCCATTCTTTCCGATTCCCTGATGTTTCAATTATCTACTAGGAAGTGGCATAGCTTATTCTTTTCGCTGTCCACAGTGCCACCCTGTGGGGACAGTTTTCTATATAATTATTCTAAGATTCCAGGAGTGTCCATCACTGCACGCTGGTGATATAAGGGTCTAGAGAAGGAACAATACTTTTAAAGGAAATAACTAGATGTTTGAACTAGATGGACTTGTTTTTTTCAACCAAACTAACTATGTAACTAGGTATGTAACTATGTAACACCATCCCTACTCTTAATAATAGGGCAGCCCCATAATGTTATGGGGTTGCTGTGCTTCCTATGTCTTCAGGTACCCTGAACCTGTGCAGGGCAGTTTGAAATCAAGAGATTATTAAGGAATTTTGGTGTGAAAAACTAGGTCAAGTGTTAGAAATCTTTGGTTCAGTTTCAGGTTTTGGGTCCTCCAACAGGATAATGACCCCAATAATTCAGAAAGATTCAAAAGACAACCCAAGGATTGTTGAAATACAAAGACTTTTCTGAAGTCTATGAGTCGTAGGGGTTGAATTTGCAAACAGACTGTTCACTGTGCTAGGGAAGTTGCACTTTGCAAGCACATTTTCCACAGAGCTTAGCTTAATGTGGTGAAACTTTACTTTGTAAGAATACCCAATCACATGCAAGGAAAAAATTATATTTTTTTGCTTGCACATGATTGGATGATAGAAGTCAGCAGAACGTCACCTCATTCACTAAGCTCTGGGAACGATTCTTTTTCAAAGTGCAACTTTCCTTGCAAGGTGAACAGACTATTTGCCTTTAGTAAATCAACCCCTTAAACTGAATCATATATGGCATTTATGGAAAGAGCTGAAACCCACAATTTGGAGAAGGAACCAATCAAAACCTAAGCCAACCTAAACACCTAAACCTAAGCCAACTGAAATTGTCAATTGAAAAGTCTAAGGGCCTTATTCAGGGAATCAGAAAGTATTTGCTTGCAGCTTTTGCCTCAAAAGAATTGTGCTACAAAATATTATATGAGGAGAACCATAATTATGCCCATATGCATTTTTTTATTATTTATTTTTATAGGAATAGGTTACCGGTAAATTCTAAAGCAAAAGGAAGGTGTCTGTTCTGCGGACCGCAGCATAAAGAATGGTGGGTGCTATTTACAGTTTCAAATTATTTTATATTAAGTTGTGTTTCCTTACCTTACTTTGATTTTCTTTCTCTTCTCCGTGTGTGTGCTGCACAAAATAACACAAAATAACAGAATTTTTCCGCATCTGAAAAGACCGAGTCAATGATAGTAAGTGGTTGGTTTACTAAAACTGGAGAGTGTAAAATCTGGTGCAGCTCTGCATAGGAACCAATCAGCTTCCCGAATTTTTTTGTCAAAGCTTCATTGAACAAGCTCAAGTTATAAGCTGATTGGCTACAATGGCACAGCTGCACCAGATTTTGCACTCTCCAGTTTTAGTAAACCAACTCCTAAGTTTGGAGACATTTGTAAAGCTAAGTAAAGTGAATAGTCTTCTCAGAAGATCACTGAAATACAATCATGTCTTTTAACTTCCATAGGGTACCAATAATTATGTCCAATGGTGGATTTAATTTCTTAGTGTCAATTCCAATTTGTTTTTTTGAAAATTGAAATTCTCCAGGAAAAAGGGATGGACACCAATACTTTTGGCTGTGAATTTACAATGCTGAATATCCAGTGAAATGAATCAAAAAATATGGTAAATAATCAAAATTCAGTGAAAAATCAAAGAAAAAATAAAAAAACACAAAAAAGGGGGACACACCCCCAAGTAATGTGACAGGTAAATAACCTGAAAGGCAGCTAGAAAGTGAGATCTAGCTGGATAATGTGTAATGTGAACACACCGTGATAAGTGAGGGAACACAAAAATAAATGATAATAAGAACCTCAGATGAAGTCCATATAATTTAAACGTGTAACTCCAAAATGTAAATGTGATAGTCCAAGGTCAAAATGGCCTATACAGTCCAAAGAAATATATATATGCAATGTATTTCCTTTTTTTGGAGTTGGTCAGAAGTTCTTTGTGGAAAAGACCAAATGACTGTAGAGGAATGGAAGATGTTGTGATCTTCTCAGGTATGGAACTCAGATGTTCTTAATAAGCAGTTGGAACCTCATCGGCAATCCATAATAGTATCCAAATAAACAAGTATAAAGATGGGTACTCTTACCGGAAAGTGTGGACATACACGTCAGCGACGGTATGTCAAACACGCATGTACGAGCTCCTAGGCAGCCGTGATGTCAGTGGGGAAGCTGTTTGATGTGCCGGCCTTTAATCCGCCAGGACGGGTCCAATCCAATGAGAGGAGACAGCTCGTGCAGGTGTGGTTCTCAGATGAAAGAGTATGATATGCAGGCCAAACGTAGAAACCATGTAAGGGAAAACGTACTCACATAGTGCGGTTAATCCCAAAACAAGCCTTTATTAGGCATAGAAAATAAAAGCCAAAATAGACAAAAAACTGGATAAAAATATATAAAATAGATAAAAAAGTACAAGCCCAGTGAAAGACGAGTACAAGTGATCACAAGTAAAATATGGCGTAATGAGCAAGTAGCATATGAGCTATGTACCCGACATGTTTCGAGCGGCAGAGCTCTTCAACTGGGGCATAACCCATACAAGTGCCCAACGCCATCTATTTATAACATAAGACTAAGCAATGATGACAGCGTGCCTGCAAACAGCTGAGAGAAGCCAGAGGGATTAACCAATCACAATCACTGACTTCAGGTGCCGCCCACTACTGTCAGCAAAGGACGTAGGATAAGCAATGATGTCAGCGTGTCTGCAAACAGCTGAGAGAAGCCTGGGGAATTAGCCAATCACAATCACTGACTTCGGGTGCCGCCCACTACTGTCAGCAAAGGACGTAGGATAAGCAATGATGTCAGCGTGCCTGCAAACAGCTGAGAGAAGCCTGGGGAATTGGCCAATCACAATCACTGACTTCAGGTGCCGCCCACTACTGTCAGCAAAGGACGTAGTAAGTGAACAGCCACCTGTTGGCTGTGGAACATCCGAGTGTCCATTGGTCCCCAGAGTGTGTCCAGGCGGGGCATACGCAACATCATAGCCGTCCTCAATACTGCAGCCGGTGCGTCGGTCTACGGCACCTACAACTGCTGCCAATCTGGGGGCTGGGGGCGGTCAGGCTCTTGACATATGCGCAAGCGCAGCCACGGTGGACACGAGGGTCCCTACGGAAACCGCAGGGACACTGACGTGTAATATACGCGGTGCGCGTGCGTCCCACCCTGGAACGCAAAAGGGCCAATCACAGGGAAGAGTCAGTGTATTGTAAACCCAGGTCAGCGTCATGATGTCATCACGCTGCGCCCTCACAATGCGTTCCAAGTATTCCAATGACTCGCACATACGAATCAGTGAGGAATATGGACACTGACCTGGAATGCAAGGGGAGTGACATTTAGGAATATTTAGGAATATCCATTAATGGTATAGACAGTGTGTACAGGGCTGTGTGGCATCATTGCTATTGTAAACAAAAAATATACATTAATACATATACAATCAATAAACAAAATGCCTGAAAAATAATAATGAATATGCCTGCATATAAAAATGACAATGTTATACTTTGAATACATGTGAGAAATGGAAAAAATGGCCATAGTGATGTGCTTATAAAAATGCCTAACAAGAATCCCAATTTAAGGAAAGCACAATAAGAGAAGGACATAAACGTCATACAATCACTAGGATTTGTTAATAAAGGCGTTAATATCCCACTCTATATTGAGTCCATGAGGGAAAAAACAGCGAAGCTGGTATATCCAGAACATCTCAAGTTGGGACACGCCTCTGATCTTGGACTCACCCCTCCAATGGGGGGTAAATTTGCCAATGATCTGGAAACTTGTCCCCTCTGGGTTTTTATGATGATGTTCCAGGTAGTGTTTGGGCACACTGTGATTGGTTTTACCCAATCTAATCCGAGCTATGTGTTCATTTACCCTGATTGAGAACGTACGTATGGTCCTGCCAACGTATTGTTTTTTGCACGGACAAGTAAGCAAATAGACAACATAACGGGTATCGCAGGTTACAAAATCCCTCACATGGTAAATACTGGATGTCACTGTAGATGTAAAACTGGTAATCTTTCTGCTGGTAAGCGCGTTTAAAAGACAGACATTGCATCTCCTACATGCATGGAATCCCTTCATCTCAGGAAAGAAGGACGGTTTGGTAGGAGGGTCTGATACGTTAGGGGCAAGCTTATTCCTGAGTGCCATGGCCCCCCTAAATACAACTCCAGGTCTATCAGGGAGTACCGGGCCCAAAAGGGAGTCGCTTTTCAAAACGTTCCAATGCTGATTGAGTATGCTTTTGATGCGTTTATGCTGGACAGAATACTGAGTAGTAAATGCCCATTTGAATTTTGTATCAGGGGGACGTTTTGGTTTCTCTACAGTAAGGGAATCTCTATCGATCTTGCGAACACGCTCAATATCCTCATCCACTTTTCCCGGTGAGTACCCCTTCTCAACAAATTTTGCCTTGAGGGATTCCGCTTGTATGACAAAATCAGAGGCGTTTGTACAATTCCTTCTAATGCGGAGCAACTGGCTGAAAGGTATAGATTTCAGCCAAGAACTGTAATGACAGCTGTCCGTGGGAATGTACCCGTTTCTGTCTGTTGGCTTAAAAAATGTTCTAGTAACCAACTGATTATTGTCCACTGAAATCTCAAGGTCGAGAAAATGTATAAGGGTGTGGCTGAGATCATAAGTGAGGATAATGCCCATCTCGTTGTCATTTAAAGTGACCATAAAGTCATGGAGAGATTCTTCATCCCCATGCCACAGGAGGAGGATGTCGTCTATGTACCTGGCCCACAGCAAGATCTCTGGACGATGGAGAGCATAGACGACATCCTCCTCCCAATGGGCCATGTAAAGGTTCGCCAGGCTGGGGGCAAACTTGGCCCCCATCGCGACACCTTTTGTTTGAAGAAAAAAACGTTGGTCATACCAAAAATAATTGCCCTGTGTGGCAAATTTGAGCAAGTCCATGATGAATCTCTGTTGTGCAATGGGGAGTGTACCGTCCCTAGAAAGGGACAGTTCCACAGATTTGAACCCCAATTTGTGTGGTATGCACGTATACAGAGATGTAACATCAGCAGTTACCAATAGACATCCCTCAGGAAGATCCACTGCTTGTAATTTGCGTATCGTGTCACCAGTGTCTTTTAAAAAAGACGGAACAGCCCGCACCAGGGGTTGTAGGAAGAAATCGATGTACCTCCCAATACGAGAGGTCACCGAGTCTATCCCGCTCACGATGGGTCTGCCCGGGGGATTGGTGACACTTTTGTGGATCTTAGGGAGGAAGTACATAACTGGAATGCGAGGGACGGTAGGTATAAGATAATCCTTTTCTTTTTTATCCAGAATTCCGTCAGAAAAACCCCTATTAATCAAACCCAAAAGAGACTTCTTTAACGTCTTTGTTGGATCAGACGTCAATGGGGCATAGGTGCTTGTGTCATCAAGGATGCGGCACATCTCTAAATGATAATCCGCCTTATCCATGATGACCAAACCACCTCCCTTATCGGCTGGCCGAATTATTAGGTCTTTTCTCTCACACAAAGATTTAAGACCCAATTTGATGTCAGGATGGTCATAGGTACGTTTTTTGGGTATGGTTTCAAGATCTTTGAGTACCAAGTCTCGAAAGACCTTGATGGATGATGCTGTGGTAGTAGGAGGGTTGAACAATGATGGATTGGACATCCCTGAATGGATTACATCTCCTAAAGAGGCATAAGAAGTTTTGGACTGATAAGGGTTAGACAAAAAATATCTCTGAATATTTAATTTTCGGGTAAACTTATGAATATCGACAAAAGTGTCGAATTTGTTCAATTGTTTCGATGGAACGAATTTTAAACCCTTGTCTAAGGTGGTAATCTCAGCCTTGGAAAATTCAACCTTGCTCAGATTGAAAATGCCACTACCTTTTACAGTCTGCCTCTTTTTCCTTGCCCTCCTCCCCCCTCGGGTGCCCCGTTTTGTTCTATGCCCCTTTTGGAACCTGTACGAGCCCTGGGAAAATCCCCTTCATGGGGGGGCTCATGATGTGAGCGATTATAAGAATAAGGAGACCTATTGTAAGAATCCTGATCACCCTCCGTATAGGGATAGTAACCCCTAGTGTCCCTCAATGGAAGAAACCTATTGTGGGTATGTACCGGGGTATGATCTCCACGAGGTCGATCATAATGACCACCTCCTCGACTGTCATAAAATTCATGAGGAGATCTATCTCTACCATGGGAGTAGTGGGGTGATCTATCCCTGGTGTATGAATCCCGGGGGGATCTATCCCGACTATGGTAATAGACAGTACTATGGTCATTAGAAACCTGGTGGTTACCTCTTCCTTTACCTCGTCCCCCCCTTCCCCTGGGTTGCCCCTTGATGTAGTTATTGGGAATGGGGAATTTACTTGGAGGATCTGTTGTTTTCATTGAAGGAACTTGGGGGGTGGTCGCGGGAACCAGAATTCTCGAGACATTGGCCAAGGGAGCCGTGGTATCCATTTGTGTGGGAATGACCTCACTTGATGGTATAAGTGACTCTTTTTTTTGCCATTTGTAAACCAGACCCGTTTGATAGTCATTAGTGTCTCGGATATATTTTTTTTGTTTTTTAAAACGTTGGTCTCTTTCTTCTTTTTCCAGTATGCCCTGGAGATTAGAGGAAAGGGAGATATATTCTGGAGATGTTTTATGTGGGAGAAGTTGTTCTCGAAGGGTTTTAATCTCTGAGTCAATAGCCTTTAATTTAGACTTTTTTCTCCCTGTAAGGAATTCAAGAAGACTTAAGCCTGCTTCATTAAAGTAACGAGACCAAGCCTGTAAGTCATCATCCCCTTGTTGTGGGTGAATATCCCACCTTAATCCTCTCGGGACCAGTTTTTCCTTCTGGTATTGTTCCAAAAAGGCTATGTCCCATTGTAGATGGATTTCTGTGGTCATGAGATTTTTCAATCTCATGAAAACACCGCTGATTTCCACGCTGGTACCAGTGACCGTGAAGATACCTTCAGTGTTTAAAGAGCGAGAGGACCTATAATCAAATACATCCATAATTGATAATGTATAGTAAATGATAAAGGACTATTTAGTGAGCTGCAACAATGATGTCACGTGGAAAAAGATAAAATGAGGAAAAAAGTTGCGCTAACTGTAAATATTGTAAACCAGTAGCAGCTAGCACCAACAAAAGACAATATTGTGTACAAAGAATAAAAAAGAAAAAGTGCAGCGCTGAATATCCAGTGAAATGAATCAAAAAATATGGTAAATAATCAAAATTCAGTGAAAAATCAAAGAAAAAATAAAAAAACACAAAAAAGGGGGACACACCCCCAAGTAATGTGACAGGTAAATAACCTGAAAGGCAGCTAGAAAGTGAGATCTAGCTGGATAATGTGTAATGTGAACACACCGTGATAAGTGAGGGAACACAAAAATAAATGATAATAAGAACCTCAGATGAAGTCCATATAATTTAAACGTGTAACTCCAAAATGTAAATGTGATAGTCCAAGGTCAAAATGGCCTATACAGTCCAAAGAAATATATATATGCAATGTATTTCCTTTTTTTGGAGTTGGTCAGAAGTTCTTTGTGGAAAAGACCAAATGACTGTAGAGGAATGGAAGATGTTGTGATCTTCTCAGGTATGGAACTCAGATGTTCTTAATAAGCAGTTGGAACCTCATCGGCAATCCATAATAGTATCCAAATAAACAAGTATAAAGATGGGTACTCTTACCGGAAAGTGTGGACATACACGTCAGCGACGGTATGTCAAACACGCATGTACGAGCTCCTAGGCAGCCGTGATGTCAGTGGGGAAGCTGTTTGATGTGCCGGCCTTTAATCCGCCAGGACGGGTCCAATCCAATGAGAGGAGACAGCTCGTGCAGGTGTGGTTCTCAGATGAAAGAGTATGATATGCAGGCCAAACGTAGAAACCATGTAAGGGAAAACGTACTCACATAGTGCGGTTAATCCCAAAACAAGCCTTTATTAGGCATAGAAAATAAAAGCCAAAATAGACAAAAAACTGGATAAAAATATATAAAATAGATAAAAAAGTACAAGCCCAGTGAAAGACGAGTACAAGTGATCACAAGTAAAATATGGCGTAATGAGCAAGTAGCATATGAGCTATGTACCCGACATGTTTCGAGCGGCAGAGCTCTTCAACTGGGGCATAACCCATACAAGTGCCCAACGCCATCTATTTATAACATAAGACTAAGCAATGATGACAGCGTGCCTGCAAACAGCTGAGAGAAGCCAGAGGGATTAACCAATCACAATCACTGACTTCAGGTGCCGCCCACTACTGTCAGCAAAGGACGTAGGATAAGCAATGATGTCAGCGTGTCTGCAAACAGCTGAGAGAAGCCTGGGGAATTAGCCAATCACAATCACTGACTTCGGGTGCCGCCCACTACTGTCAGCAAAGGACGTAGGATAAGCAATGATGTCAGCGTGCCTGCAAACAGCTGAGAGAAGCCTGGGGAATTGGCCAATCACAATCACTGACTTCAGGTGCCGCCCACTACTGTCAGCAAAGGACGTAGTAAGTGAACAGCCACCTGTTGGCTGTGGAACATCCGAGTGTCCATTGGTCCCCAGAGTGTGTCCAGGCGGGGCATACGCAACATCATAGCCGTCCTCAATACTGCAGCCGGTGCGTCGGTCTACGGCACCTACAACTGCTGCCAATCTGGGGGCTGGGGGCGGTCAGGCTCTTGACATATGCGCAAGCGCAGCCACGGTGGACACGAGGGTCCCTACGGAAACCGCAGGGACACTGACGTGTAATATACGCGGTGCGCGTGCGTCCCACCCTGGAACGCAAAAGGGCCAATCACAGGGAAGAGTCAGTGTATTGTAAACCCAGGTCAGCGTCATGATGTCATCACGCTGCGCCCTCACAATGCGTTCCAAGTATTCCAATGACTCGCACATACGAATCAGTGAGGAATATGGACACTGACCTGGAATGCAAGGGGAGTGACATTTAGGAATATTTAGGAATATCCATTAATGGTATAGACAGTGTGTACAGGGCTGTGTGGCATCATTGCTATTGTAAACAAAAAATATACATTAATACATATACAATCAATAAACAAAATGCCTGAAAAATAATAATGAATATGCCTGCATATAAAAATGACAATGTTATACTTTGAATACATGTGAGAAATGGAAAAAATGGCCATAGTGATGTGCTTATAAAAATGCCTAACAAGAATCCCAATTTAAGGAAAGCACAATAAGAGAAGGACATAAACGTCATACAATCACTAGGATTTGTTAATAAAGGCGTTAATATCCCACTCTATATTGAGTCCATGAGGGAAAAAACAGCGAAGCTGGTATATCCAGAACATCTCAAGTTGGGACACGCCTCTGATCTTGGACTCACCCCTCCAATGGGGGGTAAATTTGCCAATGATCTGGAAACTTGTCCCCTCTGGGTTTTTATGATGATGTTCCAGGTAGTGTTTGGGCACACTGTGATTGGTTTTACCCAATCTAATCCGAGCTATGTGTTCATTTACCCTGATTGAGAACGTACGTATGGTCCTGCCAACGTATTGTTTTTTGCACGGACAAGTAAGCAAATAGACAACATAACGGGTATCGCAGGTTACAAAATCCCTCACATGGTAAATACTGGATGTCACTGTAGATGTAAAACTGGTAATCTTTCTGCTGGTAAGCGCGTTTAAAAGACAGACATTGCATCTCCTACATGCATGGAATCCCTTCATCTCAGGAAAGAAGGACGGTTTGGTAGGAGGAAAGATTACCAGTTTTACATCTACAGTGACATCCAGTATTTACCATGTGAGGGATTTTGTAACCTGCGATACCCGTTATGTTGTCTATTTGCTTACTTGTCCGTGCAAAAAACAATACGTTGGCAGGACCATACGTACGTTCTCAATCAGGGTAAATGAACACATAGCTCGGATTAGATTGGGTAAAACCAATCACAGTGTGCCCAAACACTACCTGGAACATCATCATAAAAACCCAGAGGGGACAAGTTTCCAGATCATTGGCAAATTTACCCCCCATTGGAGGGGTGAGTCCAAGATCAGAGGCGTGTCCCAACTTGAGATGTTCTGGATATACCAGCTTCGCTGTTTTTTCCCTCATGGACTCAATATAGAGTGGGATATTAACGCCTTTATTAACAAATCCTAGTGATTGTATGACGTTTATGTCCTTCTCTTATTGTGCTTTCCTTAAATTGGGATTCTTGTTAGGCATTTTTATAAGCACATCACTATGGCCATTTTTTCCATTTCTCACATGTATTCAAAGTATAACATTGTCATTTTTATATGCAGGCATATTCATTATTATTTTTCAGGCATTTTGTTTATTGATTGTATATGTATTAATGTATATTTTTTGTTTACAATAGCAATGATGCCACACAGCCCTGTACACACTGTCTATACCATTAATGGATATTCCTAAATATTCCTAAATGTCACTCCCCTTGCATTCCAGGTCAGTGTCCATATTCCTCACTGATTCGTATGTGCGAGTCATTGGAATACTTGGAACGCATTGTGAGGGCGCAGCGTGATGACATCATGACGCTGACCTGGGTTTACAATACACTGACTCTTCCCTGTGATTGGCCCTTTTGCGTTCCAGGGTGGGACGCACGCGCACCGCGTATATTACACGTCAGTGTCCCTGCGGTTTCCGTAGGGACCCTCGTGTCCACCGTGGCTGCGCTTGCGCATATGTCAAGAGCCTGACCGCCCCCAGCCCCCAGATTGGCAGCAGTTGTAGGTGCCGTAGACCGACGCACCGGCTGCAGTATTGAGGACGGCTATGATGTTGCGTATGCCCCGCCTGGACACACTCTGGGGACCAATGGACACTCGGATGTTCCACAGCCAACAGGTGGCTGTTCACTTACTACGTCCTTTGCTGACAGTAGTGGGCGGCACCTGAAGTCAGTGATTGTGATTGGCCAATTCCCCAGGCTTCTCTCAGCTGTTTGCAGGCACGCTGACATCATTGCTTATCCTACGTCCTTTGCTGACAGTAGTGGGCGGCACCCGAAGTCAGTGATTGTGATTGGCTAATTCCCCAGGCTTCTCTCAGCTGTTTGCAGACACGCTGACATCATTGCTTATCCTACGTCCTTTGCTGACAGTAGTGGGCGGCACCTGAAGTCAGTGATTGTGATTGGTTAATCCCTCTGGCTTCTCTCAGCTGTTTGCAGGCACGCTGTCATCATTGCTTAGTCTTATGTTATAAATAGATGGCGTTGGGCACTTGTATGGGTTATGCCCCAGTTGAAGAGCTCTGCCGCTCGAAACATGTCGGGTACATAGCTCATATGCTACTTGCTCATTACGCCATATTTTACTTGTGATCACTTGTACTCGTCTTTCACTGGGCTTGTACTTTTTTATCTATTTTATATATTTTTATCCAGTTTTTTGTCTATTTTGGCTTTTATTTTCTATGCCTAATAAAGGCTTGTTTTGGGATTAACCGCACTATGTGAGTACGTTTTCCCTTACATGGTTTCTACGTTTGGCCTGCATATCATACTCTTTCATCTGAGAACCACACCTGCACGAGCTGTCTCCTCTCATTGGATTGGACCCGTCCTGGCGGATTAAAGGCCGGCACATCAAACAGCTTCCCCACTGACATCACGGCTGCCTAGGAGCTCGTACATGCGTGTTTGACATACCGTCGCTGACGTGTATGTCCACACTTTCCGGTAAGAGTACCCATCTTTATACTTGTTTATTTGGATACTATTATGGATTGCCGATGAGGTTCCAACTGCTTATTAAGAACATCTGAGTTCCATACCTGAGAAGATCACAACATCTTCCATTCCTCTACAGTCATTTGGTCTTTTCCACAAAGAACTTCTGACCAACTCCAAAAAAAGGAAATACATTGCATATATATATTTCTTTGGACTGTATAGGCCATTTTGACCTTGGACTATCACATTTACATTTTGGAGTTACACGTTTAAATTATATGGACTTCATCTGAGGTTCTTATTATCATTTATTTTTGTGTTCCCTCACTTATCACGGTGTGTTCACATTACACATTATCCAGCTAGATCTCACTTTCTAGCTGCCTTTCAGGTTATTTACCTGTCACATTACTTGGGGGTGTGTCCCCCTTTTTTGTGTTTTTTTATTTTTTCTTTGATTTTTCACTGAATTTTGATTATTTACCATATTTTTTGATTCATTTCACTGGATATTCAGCGCTGCACTTTTTCTTTTTTATTCTTTGTACACAATATTGTCTTTTGTTGGTGCTAGCTGCTACTGGTTTACAATATTTACAGTTAGCGCAACTTTTTTCCTCATTTTATCTTTTTCCACGTGACATCATTGTTGCAGCTCACTAAATAGTCCTTTATCATTTACTATACATTATCAATTATGGATGTATTTGATTATAGGTCCTCTCGCTCTTTAAACACTGAAGGTATCTTCACGGTCACTGGTACCAGCGTGGAAATCAGCGGTGTTTTCATGAGATTGAAAAATCTCATGACCACAGAAATCCATCTACAATGGGACATAGCCTTTTTGGAACAATACCAGAAGGAAAAACTGGTCCCGAGAGGATTAAGGTGGGATATTCACCCACAACAAGGGGATGATGACTTACAGGCTTGGTCTCGTTACTTTAACGAAGCAGGCTTAAGTCTTCTTGAATTCCTTACAGGGAGAAAAAAGTCTAAATTAAAGGCTATTGACTCAGAGATTAAAACCCTTCGAGAACAACTTCTCCCACATAAAACATCTCCAGAATATATCTCCCTTTCCTCTAATCTCCAGGGCATACTGGAAAAAGAAGAAAGAGACCAACGTTTTAAAAAACAAAAAAAATATATCCGAGACACTAATGACTATCAAACGGGTCTGGTTTACAAATGGCAAAAAAAAGAGTCACTTATACCATCAAGTGAGGTCATTCCCACACAAATGGATACCACGGCTCCCTTGGCCAATGTCTCGAGAATTCTGGTTCCCGCGACCACCCCCCAAGTTCCTTCAATGAAAACAACAGATCCTCCAAGTAAATTCCCCATTCCCAATAACTACATCAAGGGGCAACCCAGGGGAAGGGGGGGACGAGGTAAAGGAAGAGGTAACCACCAGGTTTCTAATGACCATAGTACTGTCTATTACCATAGTCGGGATAGATCCCCCCGGGATTCATACACCAGGGATAGATCACCCCACTACTCCCATGGTAGAGATAGATCTCCTCATGAATTTTATGACAGTCGAGGAGGTGGTCATTATGATCGACCTCGTGGAGATCATACCCCGGTACATACCCACAATAGGTTTCTTCCATTGAGGGACACTAGGGGTTACTATCCCTATACGGAGGGTGATCAGGATTCTTACAATAGGTCTCCTTATTCTTATAATCGCTCACATCATGAGCCCCCCCATGAAGGGGATTTTCCCAGGGCTCGTACAGGTTCCAAAAGGGGCATAGAACAAAACGGGGCACCCGAGGGGGGAGGAGGGCAAGGAAAAAGAGGCAGACTGTAAAAGGTAGTGGCATTTTCAATCTGAGCAAGGTTGAATTTTCCAAGGCTGAGATTACCACCTTAGACAAGGGTTTAAAATTCGTTCCATCGAAACAATTGAACAAATTCGACACTTTTGTCGATATTCATAAGTTTACCCGAAAATTAAATATTCAGAGATATTTTTTGTCTAACCCTTATCAGTCCAAAACTTCTTATGCCTCTTTAGGAGATGTAATCCATTCAGGGATGTCCAATCCATCATTGTTCAACCCTCCTACTACCACAGCATCATCCATCAAGGTCTTTCGAGACTTGGTACTCAAAGATCTTGAAACCATACCCAAAAAAACGTACCTATGACCATCCTGACATCAAATTGGGTCTTAAATCTTTGTGTGAGAGAAAAGACCTAATAATTCGGCCAGCCGATAAGGGAGGTGGTTTGGTCATCATGGATAAGGCGGATTATCATTTAGAGATGTGCCGCATCCTTGATGACACAAGCACCTATGCCCCATTGACGTCTGATCCAACAAAGACGTTAAAGAAGTCTCTTTTGGGTTTGATTAATAGGGGTTTTTCTGACGGAATTCTGGATAAAAAAGAAAAGGATTATCTTATACCTACCGTCCCTCGCATTCCAGTTATGTACTTCCTCCCTAAGATCCACAAAAGTGTCACCAATCCCCCGGGCAGACCCATCGTGAGCGGGATAGACTCGGTGACCTCTCGTATTGGGAGGTACATCGATTTCTTCCTACAACCCCTGGTGCGGGCTGTTCCGTCTTTTTTAAAAGACACTGGTGACACGATACGCAAATTACAAGCAGTGGATCTTCCTGAGGGATGTCTATTGGTAACTGCTGATGTTACATCTCTGTATACGTGCATACCACACAAATTGGGGTTCAAATCTGTGGAACTGTCCCTTTCTAGGGACGGTACACTCCCCATTGCACAACAGAGATTCATCATGGACTTGCTCAAATTTGCCACACAGGGCAATTATTTTTGGTATGACCAACGTTTTTTTCTTCAAACAAAAGGTGTCGCGATGGGGGCCAAGTTTGCCCCCAGCCTGGCGAACCTTTACATGGCCCATTGGGAGGAGGATGTCGTCTATGCTCTCCATCGTCCAGAGATCTTGCTGTGGGCCAGGTACATAGACGACATCCTCCTCCTGTGGCATGGGGATGAAGAATCTCTCCATGACTTTATGGTCACTTTAAATGACAACGAGATGGGCATTATCCTCACTTATGATCTCAGCCACACCCTTATACATTTTCTCGACCTTGAGATTTCAGTGGACAATAATCAGTTGGTTACTAGAACATTTTTTAAGCCAACAGACAGAAACGGGTACATTCCCACGGACAGCTGTCATTACAGTTCTTGGCTGAAATCTATACCTTTCAGCCAGTTGCTCCGCATTAGAAGGAATTGTACAAACGCCTCTGATTTTGTCATACAAGCGGAATCCCTCAAGGCAAAATTTGTTGAGAAGGGGTACTCACCGGGAAAAGTGGATGAGGATATTGAGCGTGTTCGCAAGATCGATAGAGATTCCCTTACTGTAGAGAAACCAAAACGTCCCCCTGATACAAAATTCAAATGGGCATTTACTACTCAGTATTCTGTCCAGCATAAACGCATCAAAAGCATACTCAATCAGCATTGGAACGTTTTGAAAAGCGACTCCCTTTTGGGCCCGGTACTCCCTGATAGACCTGGAGTTGTATTTAGGGGGGCCATGGCACTCAGGAATAAGCTTGCCCCTAACGTATCAGACCCTCCTACCAAACCGTCCTTCTTTCCTGAGATGAAGGGATTCCATGCATGTAGGAGATGCAATGTCTGTCTTTTAAACGCGCTTACCAGCAGAAAGATTACCAGTTTTACATCTACAGTGACATCCAGTATTTACCATGTGAGGGATTTTGTAACCTGCGATACCCGTTATGTTGTCTATTTGCTTACTTGTCCGTGCAAAAAACAATACGTTGGCAGGACCATACGTACGTTCTCAATCAGGGTAAATGAACACATAGCTCGGATTAGATTGGGTAAAACCAATCACAGTGTGCCCAAACACTACCTGGAACATCATCATAAAAACCCAGAGGGGACAAGTTTCCAGATCATTGGCAAATTTACCCCCCATTGGAGGGGTGAGTCCAAGATCAGAGGCGTGTCCCAACTTGAGATGTTCTGGATATACCAGCTTCGCTGTTTTTTCCCTCATGGACTCAATATAGAGTGGGATATTAACGCCTTTATTAACAAATCCTAGTGATTGTATGACGTTTATGTCCTTCTCTTATTGTGCTTTCCTTAAATTGGGATTCTTGTTAGGCATTTTTATAAGCACATCACTATGGCCATTTTTTCCATTTCTCACATGTATTCAAAGTATAACATTGTCATTTTTATATGCAGGCATATTCATTATTATTTTTCAGGCATTTTGTTTATTGATTGTATATGTATTAATGTATATTTTTTGTTTACAATAGCAATGATGCCACACAGCCCTGTACACACTGTCTATACCATTAATGGATATTCCTAAATATTCCTAAATGTCACTCCCCTTGCATTCCAGGTCAGTGTCCATATTCCTCACTGATTCGTATGTGCGAGTCATTGGAATACTTGGAACGCATTGTGAGGGCGCAGCGTGATGACATCATGACGCTGACCTGGGTTTACAATACACTGACTCTTCCCTGTGATTGGCCCTTTTGCGTTCCAGGGTGGGACGCACGCGCACCGCGTATATTACACGTCAGTGTCCCTGCGGTTTCCGTAGGGACCCTCGTGTCCACCGTGGCTGCGCTTGCGCATATGTCAAGAGCCTGACCGCCCCCAGCCCCCAGATTGGCAGCAGTTGTAGGTGCCGTAGACCGACGCACCGGCTGCAGTATTGAGGACGGCTATGATGTTGCGTATGCCCCGCCTGGACACACTCTGGGGACCAATGGACACTCGGATGTTCCACAGCCAACAGGTGGCTGTTCACTTACTACGTCCTTTGCTGACAGTAGTGGGCGGCACCTGAAGTCAGTGATTGTGATTGGCCAATTCCCCAGGCTTCTCTCAGCTGTTTGCAGGCACGCTGACATCATTGCTTATCCTACGTCCTTTGCTGACAGTAGTGGGCGGCACCCGAAGTCAGTGATTGTGATTGGCTAATTCCCCAGGCTTCTCTCAGCTGTTTGCAGACACGCTGACATCATTGCTTATCCTACGTCCTTTGCTGACAGTAGTGGGCGGCACCTGAAGTCAGTGATTGTGATTGGTTAATCCCTCTGGCTTCTCTCAGCTGTTTGCAGGCACGCTGTCATCATTGCTTAGTCTTATGTTATAAATAGATGGCGTTGGGCACTTGTATGGGTTATGCCCCAGTTGAAGAGCTCTGCCGCTCGAAACATGTCGGGTACATAGCTCATATGCTACTTGCTCATTACGCCATATTTTACTTGTGATCACTTGTACTCGTCTTTCACTGGGCTTGTACTTTTTTATCTATTTTATATATTTTTATCCAGTTTTTTGTCTATTTTGGCTTTTATTTTCTATGCCTAATAAAGGCTTGTTTTGGGATTAACCGCACTATGTGAGTACGTTTTCCCTTACATGGTTTCTACGTTTGGCCTGCATATCATACTCTTTCATCTGAGAACCACACCTGCACGAGCTGTCTCCTCTCATTGGATTGGACCCGTCCTGGCGGATTAAAGGCCGGCACATCAAACAGCTTCCCCACTGACATCACGGCTGCCTAGGAGCTCGTACATGCGTGTTTGACATACCGTCGCTGACGTGTATGTCCACACTTTCCGGTAAGAGTACCCATCTTTATACTTGTTTATTTGGATACTATTATGGATTGCCGATGAGGTTCCAACTGCTTATTAAGAACATCTGAGTTCCATACCTGAGAAGATCACAACATCTTCCATTCCTCTACAGTCATTTGGTCTTTTCCACAAAGAACTTCTGACCAACTCCAAAAAAAGGAAATACATTGCATATATATATTTCTTTGGACTGTATAGGCCATTTTGACCTTGGACTATCACATTTACATTTTGGAGTTACACGTTTAAATTATATGGACTTCATCTGAGGTTCTTATTATCATTTATTTTTGTGTTCCCTCACTTATCACGGTGTGTTCACATTACACATTATCCAGCTAGATCTCACTTTCTAGCTGCCTTTCAGGTTATTTACCTGTCACATTACTTGGGGGTGTGTCCCCCTTTTTTGTGTTTTTTTATTTTTTCTTTGATTTTTCACTGAATTTTGATTATTTACCATATTTTTTGATTCATTTCACTGGATATTCAGCGCTGCACTTTTTCTTTTTTATTCTTTGTACACAATATTGTCTTTTGTTGGTGCTAGCTGCTACTGGTTTACAATATTTACAGTTAGCGCAACTTTTTTCCTCATTTTGTGAATTTACAATGACAAAGAATGGGAGAGGCTGTTTCTTTCTTATTCTTCTTTCTTTTTGCTGTCTTAAATTTAGTGTGACTCTTTCACACAAAGAATCCTTGCAATACCACGGCTTCCACAACACCTTATATGTTATTTATCTAATTAAACCATATACAAATAAGCTATTTGTATATGCACCTGGAATGCCTTTTAATGATACTTTTAGTCCATCATGATAAAGCCTGTGTCTAAAGGGAATACTTCCCTGAAAAATGAATTGGTCTTGAACAGTCATAACTAATTTCAAATATATTTTGACATGACAGAAAATAAAAATAAAATGTATTTTATCTATCTATCTATCTATCTATCTATCTATCTATCTATCTATCTATCTATCTATCTATCTATCTATCTATCTATATATATATATATATATATATATATATATATATATATATATATATATATATATATATATATTATATTATTCTTTATTCTATTTTTTTATTATTATTTATTGCTCTTGTCATTGGTATAATCTCTGTAAACATTCTGTAGCCTTCAGGCCTGGTTCACACCTATGCAGTTTTTCCAGAAACACACTACAGTCTGTCTAACATGGTTTCATATGGATGCAGTTCACATCTGTGCATTTTATGGAAAGGGGAATGGACTTTTTTCTAGTTTTTGGTTCCATAGACTTCAGTAGATTAAAATTGTGTATTGCATAACGCAAAATGCACCTGCAATATGCAAACTGCAACCTGCATATGCGACTATGTGTCAAGAAAAGGGTTGAACAGGGTGGGACTTTGTGTGTGCCTCAGAGGAGTAAATAAATATAGAAATACCAGAATTAAAGAAAAATAAACAACTTTTATTTTTCTGCCATATGGCAGTAATATCAAAAGAATCAAAACATGAAATAAAACCAAGTTACAGTTTTGAGAGTTTCAAGTTTGGGGTGTGCGATTCTCAAGCATAGAGGGTAGTAGGGCCTACACGTTTCCCCTTCGTCAGGGGCCAGGGCCTTTGAAAGTGGCACAATGAGATATTGTATAAACTCTAAAAACAGAAAGTGTTGATAAAGAAAAATAGAAATACCATAATTTATATGATTCAATAAAAATAAATATACAATCGGGGGGGGGGGGGGGGGGGGGGGAAGGGTGGGGTAAATATACAAATACATACACATGCATACATACAAAAACATACACATGGCAAAAAGATAAAAACAGGGGCCCGGATTCAGAAAGAATGGCCTAAGTTTCTGCTGGTGTGGCGTATCTCATATACGCTACGTCGCCGTAACTTAGAGAGGCGAGTACCGTATTCACAAAGAACTTGCGCCCTAAATTACGGTGGCGTAGCGTAAATGGGCCGGCATAAGCCTGCGTAATTCAAAGTAGGCTGGTAGGGGGCCTGTTGTATGGATATGAATCGTGACCCCGTGTAAATGACTCGCCTAACGAACGGCGCATGTGCGCGCATGCTCAGTATCACGTCAAATTTTCTCCCTAAGTTACGCCGGCTCAATGCTTAGTCTACGTGAGCGTAACCTACGCCCATCCCCATTCATGTACGACTTACGCAAACGACGTAAAATACGACGCTGTTCCAACGTTTCCGACGTCCATACCTAACATGACTTACCCCTGCTTTATGAGGGGTAAAGTTACGCCTTACGTAAACGGCGTAGCTAAATCCGATGGGCGCAAGTATGTTTCTGAATCGGCGTATCTACCTCATTTGCATATCCAATGCGGAAATATACGGAAGCGCCCCTAGCGACCAGCGTAAATATGCACCCAAGATACGACGGCGTAAGAGACTTACGTCAGTCGTATCTTGAACAAATTCTGGCGTATCTGATTCTTTGAATCAGGCGCCAAGATACGACGCCTCACATTCAGACTTACAAAGGCGTATCTGGAGATACGCCGTCGTAAGTTGTTTCTGAATCCGGGCCATGAACTCTGCACTGCATATTATCCATGCATGTTAACAAAATTACATATGTTGGGTGTGAATCTGTATCTAAAAAGAGAGACGCACTTACTGGGAAACTGTAACTGCAAGATGCCGGTGCGGCGAACAAATGCCGGTGCAGCGAACATAGGTGTGAATCAGGCCTTAGTGGATGTCGGACAGCCTACACCCCTCCTTCATCAAGGACTCAATGATAGTACATGGCTTCTGCTTGGAATCCATTATTTACCTACAATGAACAATAAGAAGAGTTACTATAGAGGAAGAGTTGCGCTATCAACATTTGAAATTTGAACAACCTATGTAAGTTAATAAAGAGTTATGCTCACTGTTGCATTACTTTCGGTACAGCCGTCATATTTGATTATTTCTTTCATTTAGTTTATTTTTTTAAAAATGTATTTAGCTTTTATTTTCTATATTAGCTTTTAGGGCAGCAGAGTAGGAGAGCAGAGTAAATAAAGGAACTTGGAATTATTTTAGCTGTTCGGTTTTTTATACTAAATGTGTCTATTTAATCTCCACTATGGGTTTGTTCAACAGTCTGCATTTGATATGCAGTTGCCTAACTAGACATGATTCAGACTTACATATACAAACACAGACAATACAGCGTAAAGCAGCCCCTATCAGCGCTAGCCAGACCTCCATTATGACCAGCAATATAGAATGCGTACCCTGCCTCTATGAATCACAGCGGAATGAAAGATGGCACAGTACCGCTGTTATGGCTTATTTATGCGTATATCAAATCAATGACCTGTTCTGTTTGTCTCCTCTAATTCAGCACACAGATGAATGGAAATATAGCTGATAGGAAGCATCATTTTTCAAGGCTGTGATGCTTTGATATAAAGGGGAAGAGGGAAGAATTATTCTAATGCTAACACTTGCTTTATAAATACGGCTTATTTCTTGTAAAAATTTACATAAAAACTGCATAAAACAATTTGGATCCCAAAGATTAGAGTGTCCAAAAGGAGGGTTAGCGTGTGTTGACCATAGCAAGGGGGCATGCTGTAGGTTCTGAAACCTGTAAGCTGCCACCAATGGTATTTTTTTAAACTGCTTAACCACTTGCCGACTGCCTAAGGTAGATATATACGTTGGCAGAATGGCACGGGCAGGCAAACCAACGTTCCTGCACGTTGCTTTGAATCTGGCGCCTAGCGGGCGTGTGCACATCGCCGCAAGCGCCGTCACTGTGCCCACAAGACCTGCGGACTCGATGTCCGCCAGTGTCCCGTGATCGTGTCACGGAGCTGCAGAACAGGGAGATGCCTATGTAAACAAGGCATTTTCCTGTTCTGCCTAGTGACAGGACAGTGATCTACTGCTCCCTGTGATCACTGTCGTGTCAGTTGTAGCCCAGCCCCCCCCTCACAGTTAGAATCACTCCCTAGGAAACACTTAACCCCTTCCTCTCCCCCTAGTGGTTAACCCCTTCTCTACCAGTGTCATTTACACAGTAATCAGTGCATTTTTATAGCACTGATCGCTGTATAAATGACAATAGTCCCAAAATAGTGTCAAAAGTGTCCGATGTGTCCGCCGCAATATCGCAGTCATGATAAAAATCACAGATCGCCGCTATTACTGGTAAAAAAATAATAATAATAAAAATGCCATAAAACCATCCCCTAAGATGTTATAACTTTTGCGCAAACCAATCAATATACGCTTATTGAGATTTTTTTTTACCAAATATATGTGGAAGAATATATTTCAGCTTAAACTGAGGGAAAAAAAAAATGTTGGATATATTTTTTGGTGATATTTATTAAAGCAAAAAGTAAAAAATATTCTTTTTTTTCAAAATTGACGCTCTTTCTGTTTATAGCGCAAAAAAAAAAATACCACCAAAAGAAAGCTCTATTTGTGGGAAAAAATGGAAGTTTAGGTGCAACGTTGCACGACCACGCAATTGTCAGTTAAAGCGACGCAGTGCCCAATCGCAAAAAATGTCAGCCAATTCTTCCAGGGCTGAAGTGATTAATTGATTAAGGGCTTAGAAAAGTTAGCTGCACACATTATTCTGAAATTGATCATTAAAATTTCACATCTCTTATATAATTAAGCAGCCTAGTACAGTACACACGTGAAATACACTATATTTCCAAAATGAATGGCTTTAAATGGAAGCCATCTATTGTGTACAATTGCCGTGTGATCTGTTGTAATTGGTCACAGCGATCACATGGTTTCTGCAGCAGTCTAGTACACTGATCTGTCATCTGCTGTGTCCGACTCATGGTTGTGGTGGGGCCCAATGGATTGTGGTGTGGCCCCATGGATCAATGGGTGAGTGCCGCCTACCAAACTCTGCAGCCTGTCAAACTGTTGGGCACTGCTGCCTATCAAACTCTGCAGTTAAAAATGCTGAGGCCGGGAAGCAAAGGACAACACCTGCGGCAGGCGTACCGCCCTGTCAGGCTGTAATGTTAGAATTTGGCTGGGCAGCTAGGCGGCGGTAAACCGCGGTTCAGCTGCCTGTTTTCTCTGCTACTCGGCCACCCATGTGAAAGAGTCCTTAAGCTGGGTATACAAGGTTATTTATTTTTTTATGTTCCACCACTGGAAGTGATATGGATGCAGGAATCCCCCCACCAGGATATTGTATTCTGACAGCGGGGACTCTCTGCTGTCAAAACACACTGATCAACGCTGCACCTGATTACAAACTGCTGAATGAATAAGTTTTCCAGCAGTCCTTTTCAACTAATGCCAATCTAAGGGGAGGCTACATAGAAATCAAAATTTGTCCGGTCTCTGCTGAACCAGCCAAATGTTGATCCTTATGGTTCCCAGCTTTAGAAGGTTCTAAAACAATGCTGCATGTGTCGAAAAAGAACAATTACCACAAAAATTAATACATTTGCTTTTTTCTTTCTTTTTTTTTGTCTCTGGTCTGCGACTGATATTTTGTCGAAATCCGGTGCTTCCATCATGTGCGCACCGCTGAGTTTATTTGGTGTACAGAAGCAAAAAGTTAAGACTTTGGGAATGAATCAAATCATGTGCTCAGTGAAAGCCTGATGGTGCAGATTAAGATATCAGAAATGAATGATGATAATCTAATTAACCTTGAATTTTTCAACTCCTTTGAGCCTTTTTCACTAAATGTAAGAAAGCAGGTGGTGTTTGGATTTCGACTTTAGGATTTATGCAGTGCCGAGTTATGCTGTCTGATTTATATTGGCGGTAGAAAAAAAATACTGCTAGATACATTTACCAGTGTCTACTTCTTAATAACATTATGACTTCTGTTGCTTTTATCATGATTCCTCCAGAAATTATACCTAATACAATATTAATTTGTATAAAATATAACCGCTCCAAAACAAACAAAAAAATACTTACCAGGGCTACGGCCTTATTAAAGTTTATAAAGTGTAGTTTTATGGATTACATTTCCTTTCCGAAAGTTTGGGTTACATGATACAATGCAACAGCTCCAGAATCTGTGGGAATGTATTTCAAGTAGACTCTACCAGTGATCTCACTTCAGTTTACTGGACTACTCGTCCCAGCAGCCCCCAGAGTGAAATAAATGATGCAGCTGCAGTGTTGCCTTACTGGCAGTCCCGGAGTTACATACATCTGACTTACATACAACTAGGGATGGATTGAACACCACCCTGTTCGATTCGCAGCAGAACTCCTGAACAGGGGAAATGTTCTAACTCGAACTGGAAACCTCATTGAGGTCTATGGGAGCGGAACATGGAAAATCAAAAGTACCCATTTTGAAGGCTTATATGCAAATAATTGGCCATGAAAGGGGTACGAGGTCTGGGTACTATCCTAGGGGACATGTATCAATATAGATGATAATTTTTTCAGGAGCAGTTATTTTAATAATGCTTAAAAAGCAACAATAAAAATGAAAAATTCCTTTAAATAAAACATAAAACATTTTTTATAAAGAAAAAAACTAGTCAAATCCCATTACATGGGGACAACACAGCAAAGAGACAGTTTGACAGTCATTACAGCTGATAGTAGCAGACTGCCTTTGGAGGGTTTCTAAGGGTTTCATTTGGACGGGATAAGCATAGCCTTGGGAACTGCTGGAAGTGGAGCAACACACAGCCCCTGGATTTTCCCCTGGATTTCTCATCGCCTCGGATAAGGGGTGTTTTCAGGCTCTCTTGGCCTCATCTAACAGGGGGTCCAACTATTCTGGTAAGGGCACTCACTCACTTATCTTCCTGGTGTGATCGTGAGGAGCAACTACTTTCAATCAACTTTCAATCAACTTCAATCAACTTGGTGGTGGATTTTCCCTTTCACTTTATCTCAGATTTTTTGGTGATTCCATTGTGAATTGGACACTTATTTTTGATCAGTTTCTGGACATATTTTTTATTAACTTTATTTATTATTCTGGATTTTGTGTGGTTTATTGCCTTCATCCCCTGATAGGGATATTGGCTTAAATAAAAAAAAAAATTAAAATTCTTTATTTTTCCATTTTTTTTCCTTACACAAGGATAATAACACATCACAATTAAACATCATAAATTTCTAACACAATTCAGGTTTTATTAGTCGAGAGTAACCTTTCTCTTAACAACATTTGCTTATTCCTAATTAAGCGAAAAACAAGTAAAGGTTAACCTCACCTTTCTACTACTTCCCATTAACTAAACGCTTGGCGTGGTCTATCCTTGTTTAAGGTGTCAGTAACCTGGGATCTCCCCATGTTATACCCCCCCCCCCCTCCTGCTTCAAGACTGTATGTCCAATCAGCAAAAGCAAAAAAGGTGAAGGTGGGTATCGCACCTGGAACGGGGACCCCGCGAAATTTTTAGACACATGACCATGGTACGTTGTACTCACAGTATAATAATTAAAAAAATGGCATTGATGCCATCACATCAGTGCCAATCTCTGTATCACTAAGGACCACCCACTGCCAGTGGTGAGAAATAACTTCAGCTTAGAAATATAGATAAGGCTATTACTTCTAAAACATTGTTTGTTTCCATCTCAGCAGGCATTAATCTTCCTTATGCATACCTTTTAGGGAGGGTGTTATGTTGGTTATTCAGAACTAACTTACCATAAGTATATGTTTAAACCCTCCACTTGACCTCTTTGTTCACACATCTCTAGGTTGTATCCAGCCAATTCTTCATCTATGATCATCTCTGCAGAATACCCAGCGCTTCCGGGTACCACGGAACATATAACCTCCGCAAATGATTCAATGCTTACACTTGACAGAAGTAGGTGATGTCCCTATTCTCCCTGAGCTCCAATGCCAACCAACCCCAAGTATCTTGGTGGTGGCTACAAGCAGGGTCGGTGCTACCACTCAGCAAACTAGGCAGCCTCCTAAGGTGCACTGCTGCCTAGGGTGCCCAGCCACTGGTGTTCCTACTCTCTTCTCTCTGCAGCAAGCAACTAAGTTTCAGCATCAGCAGGCAGCCCCCGCTCTGTTCGCACATGGTGTCAGTGGCACAGCGGCGGCGGAGGACTGTGTCCCGAATAAATGGAAGTAAGCAAACATTAATTGATGGGCTCTGGTAGGCTACATTGATGGGCGCTGTGAGGCTGCATTTGATGGGTGCTGGTGAGGCTGCGTTTGGTGGACGCTGGTGAGGCTGCATTTGATGGGCGCTGGTGAGGCTGCGTTTGATGGACGCTGGTGAGGCTGCGTTTGATGGGCGCTGGTGAGGCTGCATTTGATGGGTGCTGGTGAGGTTGCATTTGATGGGCGCTGGTGAGGCTGCGTTTGATGGGCGCTGGTGAGGCTGCGTTTGATGGGCGCTGGTGAGGCTGCATTTGATGGGTGCTGGTGAGGTTGCATTTGATGGGCTCTGGTGAGGCTGCGTTTGATGGGTGCTGGTGAGGCTGCGTTTGATGGGTGCTGGTGGGCTGCATTTGATGGGCGCTTCATTATAAAGGTGGGGTATACATGGGCAGGGCAAAGAGGGTGGAGTCAGGGGTGGAGCCAAATGAGGGGGGCAAAATTAGGTTTCGCCTAGGGTGCCAAAAATCCTTGCACCGGCCCTGGCTACAAGGAGAAGGAGCAGCAATGGAAGACAGCAGAGGTGAGTATAAAGTGGTTGAGGAAATCCTTACACCAGAACTCTAATTTTAACTTGAACAGGCGAGGTAACAGGGTATTTTTAATTTCTATTTCTCCTCTAAACAAGAACCTTTACATCCAGTCATAGAGTTGTCTTCTATGTGTTGGCACAGAAAGCCACTCTTGCATTGCAATGTACATAAGCATGTGGACATCTTTGTCGGAATATCATTCGAAGTTTGCAATTGCTAAAACTAGCATGGGAAAGGCTAAAGCAGCAACTAACTTAAGACTGGAGCATAGGAAGAAACTTGTGAAGGTCAAGTGAGGCGCCTAGAGGGACCTGTTCCGAGCTGCCAGATGAAGCTACAAGGCAGACTACAAAAGAGATTTCAGAACATAACCATTAAGAGCTTAGACGTGTTATACACAGAACTATGTTTAGCTCTTCATGTCTGCAAAGGGATAACTTCCCGAAATGTATAACTTAATTGACAGTGAAAACTCAGCACCCAGCAAGAAAAATTTAATAGTAATTAAATAAACATCACAATTACTTCACTCTCTCAATCATTACTGACTACTTTTAATCTTCTAGCTATAATAAATAGATGGGAAAATATATTAAATTTACTTGTTTTCAAAAATTTTTTTACATTTCCTCCATTACCTCCTGGACTCCAGACCTAGGCACATGATGTGATACATCTCAGGAGTCTTCAGGAGAGGAGGAGGGTTTTCTCAGCTAAGCACACCATCCTGCATGCATGTCTATGGTTTCCAAGTAAATGCTACATGAATCATCTGCCCTTACTCAAGATGGCCACGACCAGAAATGCTTTGGAAGTATTTTTCAAAGTGATTGCTCAGCAAAATAAAGCATGGGAAGATGGGTGAATAGGTGAGTTTGCTTTGAATAATACAAATGAATTAAATAGAATTTTTGTGCTTTGTGTTGCTCAGATGCAAACAATAGAAACTATAGGTATAGGCCCGAGGATTATCGAGTGGATTAAAACTCTGTATTTTCCACCCCCGGGCAAGGATCAAAATTAATGGGACCTTATCTGCACCCTTCGAGATGAGGAATGGGACTAGGCAGGGGTGTCCCCTGTCCCCGCTTGATACCTAAGAAATGGAGGGAAGTGGAAAGCCCACAAGTTTGGGAGTGGATGGATTCCGTTGAGGACACATATAGGAGGGAGGTGCTGAAGTACAGGGCGGAGGAGGACCAGGCAGGTTTCCAGGACAATTGGGCTATTTGGAAAGAATTTAAAAAAACTTGGAGCTTTGCGGAAAATCTGAGAGAGTAATGAGGAAGACACAGCAGCAATAGGCCTAAATCTGCAGGAGTGGAATCACGAGATGGTGGGGCGGGGGGTGGGGGGGACAGGTGGGGGGGTGGCTAACGCCGGCTTAATTTTCTTTATCCTCCTTTCTTAAGCCCATATACTTTTGATTAAAGAAAAAAATATGGGATTAGCGCACAAAACATATTTAAAAGTAATATCCTTCCGCAGATGATGCTAAACTTTTACGGAGACGATGGGGGGCCATCTTCCATGAGAAAGTCGCCAAGATTGTTGAGTCTGAGCGAAAAGAAAAAAAAGAAGATGCAATGTAGGTCTGCTTTCTTTAGATTTATATCCCACCTCCAGTGGGCCTCCTTTGATTGCTCCAAGTATTGTAAAAGAAAACTTACTTGACATTACCCAGGATATCGCCTGAAGGATGCTGATGTAATTTCCGGCTCTATGTAAGCTGGGGGTAAGGTAATATTATAACTAATTCTTGTTCACCACAGGTATTTTTTTTGGAGGATAAATAGTGGCATACAGAAAGGGTTAATGTACATTTCTGAACTACAGACTCTGAAAGTTCATTAAAAAGTCCATATACAATCCATGGGGCACTTCAAGCATAGCGGCAGCTGTTCCCAGAGTAAGCCAGCTCTGTATAGAAAGAATAAGAAAATCCTATCTGTGTCGGGAGGGCCCGTGGAACCCAGAATCCCTTGGAAAGCTTGGGAAACCCTTGTTTCAGCTCCCCTTGCACCTCTTATGTCTAAGTCACCCTGTACCATCCTGGCAGAGGGTGACTGAGAAAATACTGTATGTCTTGGATTACTTAAAATGGGACAGTATTTTTATCCACAATAATAATTTGATTCTGAACTCAACATGTTAGTTGAGAGAACTGATCACATTGGCCTCTGTACAATGTAGGAGACTGACCGACTCTTACTGAAGCTCCTGCTATTGTGTGAAGGTGTCCTGTGTTTATAGTTATGATAATGTATAATCTACTGTGTGAAGCTCGGTGACAAGAAGTCTGACTTGTAGTGAAATCCTGATTAATCATAACAATGCTCAGGAGGGCACGGAGTCACATCGGCTGCTTTAAGGGATTAGTTAATTAGCGCTCATGTTCATTAGGTTTCTGGTTACAGGTGTATTGTTAGAGTAATATGAACAGGAGGGGTGAACCTCCTCTTCAACTTTATATTGTTGATAGCGGTTGGAATATCTGGTATCTATATTCAGACTGGGAGGAAGTAATATATGACGAAAGCACTCAAGGGGAGTGTGGGACATTTCGTTACACTATCCTTCCCCTCTGTGACATCATATCCTGTCCAAATGTACACTCCAAGCTGGTCTAGGAGACTCCTGGGTTGCCATTCAGCATGCCAGCCTGACTCCATCCATCAGTGGCAGAGTGACTGTTTAATGCCACGTACACACAATCATTTTTCGAGTTGTAAAAAATTACGTTTTTTTTATGTCATTTAAAACGATCGTGTGTGGGCTTCAGAGCATTTTTCGGGTTCTGAAAACGGGCAATTTTTTTTTCAAACATGCTCTATTTTTTAACTACGTTTTTTACTAAAACTAAAGCAGCTAAAGCAGCATTTTTTTTTCACGATCGTGTGTAGACAAGCCCGTTTTAATGTTTGGGTTGAAAAAAACGTTGTTTTTTCTAGACCCTTAAAAACTACGTTTTTTACAACCCGAAAAATTATCGTGTGTACGCGGCATAAGGCAAGGGTCTGCAAAACCGGAGAGTACAAATTCTGGTGCAGCTGTGCATGGTAGCCAATCAGCTTCTAACCTCAGTTTTTTCAATTAGGCCTTGACAAAAATCCTGGAAGCTGATTGGTTTCTATGCAGAGCTGTAACAGATTTTGCACTCTCCAGTCTTAGTAAATCAACCCCAATGTGTTTAAAAAGAAAGTCCATCAACATGAGTCCTAAATCTGTTGAATAAAACATTTGTACTGATCAGTACTGATTAAAACCAAAAATGTGATATATTTGCAGCTTACCAATCATTAGAGGCGGTGGCCTTTTTTCTTTTTTGTCATTTTTTTCCTCTGTTTTCACGTGGTGAGCTTTCCAGTAACACACCTCCTGTAATAGACTGCCCCTACTCTGGATAAAGGAGCACAGAGGGGGGCATCCTTGAATAGCAGCATTCCCAGTCTGGGGGAGAGAAATGTTAGATGTACTAGTGGATTTCAATACACTAACAAACTAAAGCCAATCTCCAGCAAACATTTTTTGACAGTTCTTTGACAGCTGCTTTTACCCCCCCCCCCCACAACTGTCCACCATTTACTCTGCAGCATCTTCCAGCTACACCCTTTTTAAACAGGCTGAGCAGTTCTTTCGTCAACATCCATTTCAAATATAAAGTTTCCTGAAGAAGCATACCTGTGAAACGCGTAGAAAGATTGCAGTCACTCCACAGTTTACTGTTTTTATGACTGATGTATTATAGAGCCATATGGAGTGGGATATGGTTGATTGGGGAGTTAAGTAATCTATTCTTACAAGCACAAGATATGTTTATTATATATTATTACTGTGGATGGGTTGTCCTACTGCAATAAGTGGTTATGTCTTTTGTTTCTTTGATGGGTGTTGTTTTAATATATGTTTTTTATGAAATGCCAACCAATGTTGATGCGTAGTCAGTGAATATCAATAAATTCATTATTTTTTTTGCTACATGTAACTTATTGCATCTGCAAGAGAGTCTGTTCTTTTGAAAAACAGCATACTTACATCATACATACAACATACTTACTGGCCAGATCACAGGATGAAAATGGAGCAAAGAAAGCCTAAAAAAAAGAAAATGAATGCAGCCATCACATCTAAGAATTGGTAAGCTGTAATATACCAAGTGTTTGCTTTTGGTTTTAACTACTTGCTGACCGTCCTATAGCACATTTATTGAGACAGTGCAGCCACGCTGTGCAGGATCACGTATATATACATGATCCTGCACTACCGGGTATCGGGCACGAGTGCGAAGCCGGCAGTTCGCTCCCGCTTTTACACAGCGGGTCTTGCGTATCTGATGTCCACCAGCACCCGCTGACAGTTCGGTACACAGGCAGAATGGCAGCCTGCCTATGTAAACAAAGCAGATTGCCATTCTGTCAGTACAGAAGGCACTGATCCTGTGTTTCTGTAAAGCAGGAACACTTATCCATGCCTTCCACTAGTAAAAGTAAATAAAAAAAAAACGCTTATTCGAGGTTATCAAATTCCACTAAAAGAAAGCTCTATCTGTGAGAAAAAAAGGACATACATTTTATTTGAGTACACCGTCACACGAAGGCATAATTGTCAGTTAAATTAAAGTCATGCCATATAGCAAAAAATAGCCTGGTCAGGCATTGGGGTAAATCTTCCAGGGGTGATAATGCTTTAATCTTTATTTGAAGAATGAGTAATTCGTGGGTTGCCACCAGGGCCACTGATAGGGGGGACCATCAGTCCTCCTGTAGGGGGCCCGGGCACACAGGGGGCTTGAACAGCAGGAGGAATCTGTGTGGTTGGGCAAAGGGGGCAATTACAGAAAGATGCCCTGTGCAGCTCTCTCTGCAGCAGCTGAAGGTCAGTTTCTCTCCCTTCCACTGGCTTTCAGCTGCTGCAGGTAGAGACACAGACACAGGACATCGTTCCTATAATTGCATCCCCTTCACTAATCCCCCTCCTTGTTCTGCTAACTTTTTATTTCACCCCACTTTTACTCTGCCACACCACCCCACTCTGTGGCACAGCCAGCTTCCCTGTCCTGTAAAAAAAATTGTAAAATTAAATACTTTTTAAACATTGTAGTTATTTTTAACCACCTGACATCCCGCATAATGTCAAATGACTGCCATCCTGGGTGGCCTCCTGACCGCTAGGGGGCACGTGCCTGCCGCATCACGTGGGTGCCGATGCACATGCCTGGCCGCCGTGATATCCTCCAGGTACCCACGACCGTAAACACAGAGATCCACGTCCTGTCAGGAAGAGGAGATCAATGGTGTGTTCCTTGTACATAGGGACACCGATCGGTCACCTCCCCCAGTCAGTCCCCTCCCCCCACATTAAGAATCACTCCCTAGGGAACACATTAACCCCTTGATCGCCCCCTAGTGTGTCCGCCGCAATATCGCAGTCCTGACAAAAATGACAGATAACCACCCTTATTAGTAAAAAAATAAGATAAAAGCTATAACTTTTGCGCAAAAACAATCACTATACGCTTATTGAGATTTTTTTTTACCAAATATATGTAGAAGAATACATATCGGCCTAAACTGAGAATTTTTTTTTTAAATTGGGATATTTATTATAGCAACAAGTAAAAAATATATATTTTTTTAGTTTATTTTTTTTTTAAATTGTCAGTCTTTTTTTGTTTATAGCACAAAAAAAACGCAGAGATGATCACATACCACCAAAAGAAAGATCTATTTGTGGGGAAAAAAGGACATCAATTTTGTTTGGGAGCCACGTTGCACGACTGCGCAATTGTCATTCAAAGCGTGACAGTGCTGAAAGGAAGGGTGTGAAAATGCCTGCTATTGAAATGATTAAACAATGTAAAATAAAATATTTATTTTTAATTTAAATTTTTATTATTCATAAAAAAAAAGGGGCTAAAACCACACAGGTTTTCTGTTTTGTTTGTGTCTGCTAATAATGATATTTGTGTATTTTTAGTGAAAATATTGTTTTGATAATTGAGGGGCCCTGCCAGGTAAGCTGTACGGGGCCCCATGATTTCTAACAGGTTGCCACTATCAGCATCAAATCCTAATCGCTTACGGCCATTTTCAACCACTATAAATCCTGTAAAAAAAAAAAAAAAAAATAGACTATAAAAGGTTCTTTGGCTAACAAGAATACAAAACAGACTCCAGAATTCCACAAACAACATCAACAGAGGCATTTTCCTCATAATTGAGCCATTTGATCTATAAATTACCTTCAATAGAGCACATTACATTATGTGAGAGAATTTCCTCAGATACAATTATTTTTCATGAAATGTTCAGTTTGTTTTTATTAAGATAAGTGACCGAGCCATGAAGACATCTAAGAAACGTAGAAGCAGAACAATACAGTCTCAGGATGAGTGAGAAGCACATGCTGAGAAGCAAACGGCGGCAATTGTTGGTGCCAACCAAATAAACAACACGGAATATATAATATTTTCTTTTTTTTTTTTCTTTTTTTAACGCAGGGAATTGATTTTGTTGACTCTTTTGTTAGTGGCAGTAAATGTTCCCCAGTTTATTCCACACTCTAGCCAGGAATTAATAAATGGGTTCAGAGTATTGTTCAGGCAGTGGAAAATAAACCTTCAAGCTATTTACTCCGTCTATGATATATAAAGTTTGCCGTTTAGATTTTGTGTGATTATGTACAGCAATGGTGACCTTTAGAAGCAACAATACCGGAGTGTAATGAGGAGATGTTTGATCACTGCTGTTCTATCACATGGGGCTTGCCTGCGATTGGAGAAGGTCCTGTGGATGAGTTTGAAAGTTTGGAAAATTAAAAAATTTTAATTTCTAATGAGTTTTGTTTTTCTTTTGAAAATATACATTCACGTTAACTGTTATTTTGGGTGGATAGTGATAGGTGGAATGATCCAACATTTTCTTTTCTATCCCTCTAGCCGATTTATACTTTAGCTATGAGTTTTGTTAATGAACACGTTTTGACGTGTGTTGTGTTATGTTAGACCCATCATCTCCAAACACTGGCCCACAGGCTGAAGGTGGCTCTCTGCTAGTCCTTGTCTGGCCCTTTCAGCACTATTCCTCCCACTGATACCAATGATGGGGAACTATTCCTCCCACTGATACCAATGATCGGGAACTATTCATCCCACTGATACCAATGATGGGGAACTATTCCTCCCACTGATACCAATGATGGGGAACTATTCCTCCCACTGATACCAATGATGGGGAACTATTCCTCCCACTGATACCAATGATAGGGAACTATTCCTCCCACTGATACCAATGATAGGGAACTATTCCTCCCACTGATACCAATGAATCAGAACTATTCCTCCCACTGATACCAATGAATCAGAACTATTTCTCCCACTGATACCAACAGTGGGGCATAATTCCTGCCAATGACACCAACAATGGTGGCACTATTGTTCTTAATGATGCCAGCAGTTTGACACTATTCCTCCCACTGATACAAATGATGGGGCACGATTCCTTCCACTGATACCAATGATGGGGGACAATTTCTCCCACTGATACCAACAATGGGACACTATTCCTCCCACTGAAAGCAATGATGGGTCACTATTCCTCCCACTGATACCAATGATGGGGAACTATGGCGGAACACACATTTTCCCAGCGGGGCCTCTGTTTAGTGTTCCGCCTATCACGGATTCCTTCTCATCCTCGGACGAGAGGACATCCGTGATAGGTGGAACACTGAACAGAGGCCCTGCTGGGAAAATTTGTCTTCCGCCTATCACGGAACAGTCTGAGGAGAAGGCGTGGCTTTTGAATCATGGATGCCCACAGCCTGGAAGACAGAATCTACAAAAAAATAAGGTAGGGAGATCGTCTTGACTGGCACAGTGGGGGCAAGTGATGGCACAGTGGGGGCGAGTGATGGCACAGTGGGGGCGAGTGATGGCACAGTGGGGGCAAGTAATTGCACAGTGGAGGCATGTAATGTAATGGCACAGTGAGGCATGTAATGGCACAGTGAGATTTGAAAAAAGCCTGTTTCTGTCAGCGGTTGTTCCTGTCAGTGGTTGTTCCGGCTACCCCTCAGCTTCCAGAAAGACTAGAAGGAAGGGGGTAGTCTTATATTGCGAGTATATCCCAAAACCAAAATTTTTCCTGGAAAATTAGGTGGTCGTCTTATACGCCCAGTCGTATAATACGGTAATTAAAAAATAAAAAAGTAAAGGCTGATCTTTAGCTGTACAAAAAAAAAAGTCAACATTTTTATTGTTAGAGCTCACAATGTCGTTGATAGAAAATTTAGTGCAGGATATTTATATCAGTATACTTTTATATAAAATTAAATTCAAATTCAAAATTAGAATTCAAATTAAACATTAAATTATTCAGTTCTGGTAAATTTCTATGACTTCTAAATACACATCAGTAAATTTTGTTAATGTTTTGGGACGACTTTAGCGGCATCCAATAGACTGGTGCTTTCACTCACGTCGTACCTGTGTGGACTGCAGTCACTCACTTGATTCTTGAAATTCACATTGACACTTCGTTAACAACACAAACAGAAAGACCGTATTAATAATGAGCCAGCCTCTGTCAAGCTTTTTTTCTTTTTTTTTCTTTAATAAAACCTTTATGTCAACTTCTATTCAACATCTGTCAAAATTATTGGTCTGAAATAGCAAACAAAGTATTAATCAAGTCGGCCCAGTGTGGCTATCTAATCTCAATTACAGGCTCTTCCTGACAATAAGGAAACCTCTCACGACACCCTCATAGTTAATATCTCGCCACCGGTTTGGCATTAGAGATCTGTAACACTTTCCGCTTTTCTTACACTTATTTAGCAAAGCAATATTGTATTGTTCAGATTTTGTTAATGATACTATAAAAGGTTTAACAGAAATCAAGATAATTTGTGTAATTTCTTTTTTTGAAGGGTGGTGAAACGCTACTTTGTTTAATTTGTAGTAATCATTTAAAATGTAAAAAAAAAAAATGAGTGAAAAATGGAAAAAAAAAATCAGCAAAAATGGAAATAATTTCTTAACACGTGTTTTTTTTTTTCAAGACAAAGTCTCAAAAATGGTTTAGAAAATAATAAGAGGTTTAATGAGTATAGAGGGTCATAATGACACCTAACGCATTTAATTAGTTTTAAGTGTATTGTAAGCTAGCACTTTAATATCGTCTACTGGGATTGTATGTTTTTTTTGGGGGTTTTTTTCATTTTTTTTTTAAGCGTTCCTCTTCTGGTTAAATCTACAGCCTGGGCAGACAGCTTACCTGTAGTGAAAGAAAAATTGAGTACCAATTAGAAGGCTTTCAGGCTAGCACCCATGAAAAAAAAGCCAAAAGCTTATAAAGGTCAGCATAAAATTTGAATGACAGGGCTAAAGTCTTTTACTCATAATTTTGTGTTTGCAATAGAATTCAGAGCAATTCACTGCCTTAAAGGCCTTAAGTGAGAACAGCAATTAATTGTAATGAATAATCTGACAAATCTGGTTGACATATGGCAGCTAATGCCCTCCTTTCTAGTGGGAGCAGTGGAGGGATTAGATTAACTCAAATCAAGTCTGGGTTTGCCGTGCCATCTGCATGTTCGCTCAGAAATGGTACACGTTAAGTGGTGAGTGGGTAGATATTGAGCGCCGAGCCGGCCCTCCCTGAGCCTGTGGTAGATGGGGGAATAGGAGGTTTATTATTACACCAGCTGCCTGTCATTCTGACAATACCAGAAAATCATATCCTACAAACCTAGGAAGCTAATATCAGCGAAGGCTGAGAAAACTAATCCAGTGGCATTAGCATAAATTGTTTTTACTGGAGAGAAAAAAAAAAGGTATCCATAATATAAGGTACCCACCATCTGTGTGTGCGACAGGTATGGACAATAACTGGGCACAAAGGATGAAGAAGACAACTACTGTACAATTGTATTTTCTATCTCACCTATAGATATAATCTAGCTAGTGGCAACATTATAGCCCAACTCAAATCTCACATTATTTTATCTCTTTAGATCACTATATCCCCCCCCCCCCCACTTTTCTAGGAAATTCCTCATAACACCATTTTTTCCAGTAAATACTTTACTTTCTGCCCTGGCATTGCAGTACTTTGTATTGACATAGCTGAGTAACAGCCACACCCCTCAACAAAAGCAGTAAGTTTGTTTGTTTTGCAAGGAGGTGGACGTGTCTAAACAGATCTGTTACATTAAAACTTAAAACTGAGCTTATTTGCCTCCTCCCCTTTCCGATGCCACATTTGGCACCTTTCATGGGGGAAGCTGGTACCTGGTTTAGACAGGTACCCGCTCCCACTTCTAGCTGACTTCGCTGTGGCAAACTCATCTGGGAGTTCCCCCACCACTGGGACATTCACAAACCGCAGCGCACTTTGCGCATGCACAGTAGGCAGGGCCACCATCAGGGGGGTACAGGCAGTACACCTGTAAGGGGCCCGGAGGTCCCCAGGGGCCCGGATGGCAACCCCCTTAAAAAAAATTTTTTTTTAGAGGTCTGGAGGTCCCAAGGGGCCCGGAGATCCCCAGGGCCCCATATGACAACCCCTTTTTTTAATAAAAAAAAAAAAATTATATATTTTTTTATTTTTTATTTTTTATATATATATATATCTCTGAGATCTCTGAATCAGTTACGCATAGATCTCCTTTAGATCCAACAGGAGTAAGTGACTTACACCGTCGGATCTTAGGCTGCAATCTCCCGCCGGCCGCTAGGTGGCGTTTTTGTTTTTTTACGCGACGAATATGCAAATTCCGATTTCCGCCGATTCAGAAACGAACGCCCGCCCGTCGCTTTTTTTTTACGTCGTTTTCGTTCTTACCCCTGCTATATGCGGCGTATCCAATGTTAAGTATGGCCGTCGTTCCCGCGCCGAGTTTTGAATTTTTACGTCGTTTGCGTAAGTCGGTGGCGAATACGGATGGACGTAATTTACGTTCACGCCGAAACCAATGACACCGCAAGTTTCGAGGTAAGTGCTTTTTGAATACTACACTAGCCTCTCAAATTCTCTGTAAAGATCCGCGAATCTATCTGAATCTAGCCCAGAATGTTCAAGTTTCCCAGAGTTGGGCCAAAAAAGTCTAAGTTCATTTTTTCAATAAAACACATGGGGGCCCAGTATGTTAAAAAATAACTGTGCTGCTTTTAAATATTGTGCTTAGTTTAAATGTCTAGAATTACGCCATGAGCAGCATTGCCAAAGCCTGCCCAAAAAACTCCCACTGTAAAGATCAGCCCCATTCTGCCCAAGAACTAGGATGCTCCGTATGTTGAGAATTTTCAACCATCAACACAGGAATTGATGACTGTTCTTTATTCAAAAAAGGTGCATGGGTGGTACGCTCCCCCTTACCCTGTAGCAGCAGAATGATTTTTTCGGGCAGGCTTTGGGGATTAAAACTGAGCACAATGAATCAAAGCTGCTCAACGTTTTTCAAAACTCTAGGAATTAGGCACAACCTACCCTAGCAGTGCCTGTTTCCCCTACACTGGAAGATTTAAATGTTCATTAGATTTAGGGGATGCTGAAGAGGCTGTATTAATTACCTTGCCCCTACTCTGGCTAGTTCAGCATTCTACAATACCTTGGCATCTCATCTCATTCATTGCAGGGCTATTAACCCTGTATTGTACATGGAGGAGGCAGGACTTCAAATTCAGCCAGAAATACCTTAGAGAGGGGCTTCTCTGGACCAGTCACAATGCTGGAAGGACCCTGCAGGATCGAGGAATATAATAAATATTGCACCTTAACCTACACTAAATGAGCAGTTAACCTCTTGCTAAATGTTGTCTAGTTCCTGGAGTTGGGCTTTAACCCTTGACTGCATAGTGTATGTTTTTAAAAAGGTGAAGTTTAAACTTTAAAATATGCAACTCTGGTGCCTAATAAATTGCAGAGTCATATTAAGACATCCAGCTGTAACAGGTAAGTGAAGGCAAGGCTCTGTTGAAACTATCAGAGCGCGGTTCTGCACATTTCCACGCCCCACATGCAGGGCAGCCCATTCATGTCAATGGGCTACCCTACACTTGAGAAATGCTCAAAAGAAGTCCCTGACCCTTTTGAGAAGTTGTGTTGCACTGGAACGCATGGTTCTGCAGCTCCCTGTGCTTTGACAAGTGCAACAACTCGCGTGTTCACAGATGTGGGGGTGCCATTAAGAATTTTTGGTACTGCATCGCGTTTCTGTGCATTGCAGTAAAGCAGTGATTTTGCACACGTACCCGCAATGCAGCTGTGCAAGCGTAGCCTAAGACAAGGTACATTTTCCCTCTGTGTATTTATTACCTGTGAATCCTGAATTTTTAAGTTATTGCTTACCCTGTTTGTCTCTTCTGAGTTCTGAAGAATTTAGTATTTTTTCCCCCCTTGCTGGTTTTAAATGATCAAGCTGCCATGTTCCTGTTGTGTTTGGTGAGCATACAAGAGATCATCTGCTGCCTTTTGTGAGCCTAAATCTGTGAGGTAACACCTTACTTGGAAGGAGGGATGGAGTAAACCCCACTGGTTTTCCTTAAGTGGGTTTTACATTCCCATAGACTTGTATGGAAATACAAAACTCATCTCATGCAAACAAAAGCCAGTTGAGCATTTACTTATTTGATATGTATGCGGCAATATTGCTGTTTACATAAATTAGTGGAAAACCATAACTGGTGTGGCTCAAGTTCAATGTTTGTGATCAATGTGCAGTTTGTGACCAACTAAGTTAGCAATAATAAGCACTTGCAATATTCAGAGTCACTTTTTCCTGTGGAGAAGATTTTTCTGTGTGCCTTAAATATCCCTGCTAATGGGCCTGAGAGGAAAGTAAAGGAAAATGGTTTTGTAGCTATTAGCTGGCTGCGTACTGTGATGGGTTTTGGCACTCAGGTCATTCATGAGGCACAAGCAAATATTTTCCTGACAATTTTTCTTGCAGGGATATACAGTATACTGGTCAATGAACAGGCTAAAGAAACTCAGTCACCAGAATTACAATACAAAAAATTCACCTTGCAAAATAAAAAGACAACCCTATCTGACAATGCAGGGAGACTGATTTTGTTCCTTTCCCTGTCTGTAACTGGACGGTGAAAGAAGAAGCAGCTGCTATTCCTTGGGACATTATGTTCCTTGTAAGCACATGAGCACTTCAGCACAGGTATTGTCAGAGGATGATACCAAGCCAAATTCAGGTAGTTATACTCAGGGCCGACCCTAGGCAGGGTGCACAGCGTGCATTGCACCCAGGCGCCTGCAGAGGTGGGGGCGCCGAAGTGCCAGAGTTCTCCCCTCCCTCCTTCTCTCCTTGTTTGTGTCCGTCCAGAACTAGTGTTTTCTGAGCATAGGTGTGTGTCTGTCCAGAACTGATGTGTGAGCATAAGGCAGCCCATCCAGCCTGGCAGTGCTCGGGGGAGGGGCCGCTCCTCTTCCTGACATGAGAGTTCTAGTTTTCAGTGGCTGCTGAGTGCTGATGTGTAGGAATGAATTCCTAACACTGAGAGTCTTGGATCCCGCAACTCCAGTGGGAATGCCTCCCACTCCCATCTCTATCTCAGGCTACACAGAGAGAGAATCGAGGTGAGTCACAGTGTTCAGTGTGCTGGGGGATGGCATCCCCAGCATCCCTTTACACGCGCTCTGGGCTGCCCCTGCTCTAGATGTTTTATGGCATGATAGATTGCAGAGGATACACAGCCCCTGCCCATTCCTGCTCCCATCTACAGATGTGATGTATAATGAGATGTAAAGGGGAGGAGTTAGTAAAATGACAACGCCCATGTGGGGGCGCCAGAAATATTTCTGCACCCAGGCGCCTGTGACCCTAGGATCGGCCCTGGTTATACTGCTTGTGTCTGAAAACGATATTTAAAGTATTTAAAACTTTTTGGGCCATTATTCTCCTGTCGATCACAGGAGTGCAGTTCCATGCTGCTGTGACCCGAATTTAGTCGACAGCGAGCTGAATTTCACTGTTGGGATCTACCAAGATACCTAGACTGACAGCTGGCTCAGCCTCTCAGCACACCAGTGGGAGCCTGAGCCAGCTGCTCCCACTCCCTCCATAATCCGGCACTCTAGTGAGTGCTGGAGAGACAGAGCACAGAGCAGTGACTGACAGTCACCAGCTCTCTGCTCACTAAAGACCATGACTTGACCGATTAACGGTCTTTAATCGATCAGTTCTCGGTCTAAGGCCGGGTACTCACGACCAAACATGTTCGCTGGAAATGTCCGACGGGCTGTTTCCGGCGTACAAGGCTGTTTTTTCATTTGGCCCGCTGGCTTGTACACACCAGCGGACCATATTTCCCTGCGGACCTGAACGCGTGCACGTAATCCACGTTTGACGTCACTATAAAGGGAAAGGCCAAAGACAATGGCGACGCCCTCTGTTCCGCTTTTGCTAGTTACGGCTTTGCTCGTGTTAGTGAAGGTTTGGTTAGAGCTGATTCGCGCTTCTCGGTCTCCAGGCTTTAGCAGGTAGTATTTTCTCGTTCAGTGCGTGTGCTTGTGGGTACGTAGTTGGCATTCGGGTACAGGCGTGCAGTTCGTTCTGCTTTGCAGATTCGTACTGTGCGTTCGTATCTGTGTGTCGTGCGTTCTTTGCAGGTACCGCTGGATTTGATTGTGCTTTCTGTTGGACCGTGTTCTTGACTGACCAGCCGGCCGGTTTGAAGCCATGATGGAGCAGCAGCGTCAATTTTCGCGAGTTGGTGCTGTTTATGGGATGGCTGCTGGATATGTTCATTATTCCAGTACTTTGGCCAGAAACAGGGGGCGGAGGCGTTTCTGGACCAAGAATTGGTTGCGCCAGCGTGACCAGTTCTCACATATGCCTCTGCTTAGGGAAATCCAGGAGAATAATCCTAATGACTATAGGAATTTTCTTCGCATGACGGACCCCGTATTCAACAGTCTGCTGGATCTTCTGTCCCCCTATATCACGAGGCAGGACACTGTGATGCGCCAAGCCATCACGGCCGAGCAGAGGCTTATTGCCACGTTGCGGTACCTGGCGACTGGGAGGAGCCTGCAGGACCTCAAGTTCTCGACAGGCATCTCTCCGCAGGCGCTTGGGGTCATCATACCGGACACGTGTGCTGCCATCATCAAAGTTCTGCACGAGGAGTATATTAAGGTAAGTTCCCTCATTTGAACCTCACAATGTGTCTTTAATAATCTTGGCAACTAACATTTTTTTTTAATTCCCAGATATGCTGTGTGTTTAACTAACGTTCCCTTTTCTCCCTATGCATGTTGATATCAGCTTTTACATGTTCTTTTTATTTTGGCCTACCTGCATCTTTGGATCTTACCCAATATTAACCTGTCCATCATGCTATCTTCGGGCCAACCCCCACCTTGCCACTTTATATATTTTGGGATTTGTTTTCTAAAAACAGTTTAAACACCCCCCACCCCCCCTTAGAAGTGTTTTTGTCCCCATCAGAGGGCTGTGGAGTCTCTTATTAATTAAGTGGGCCTATCTATTTGTGCCCCGAAATTCTCCCTTCATAATTTGCAAATGCTATTTTAAAAATGTAAAGTTGCACAAGGATGCTTGTAGGATTATGTTTGCAATGTTTATGTGCCAAAGTACTAAATCTCTTTTTTTGTTTGTCCCCACAGCTACCCTCCACACCACAGGAATGGCAGTCTGTGGCTTCCCAATTTGCTGAGCGGTGGGATTTTCCTAACTGCGGTGGAGCAATAGATGGGAAACACGTCCGCATTGTGCCCCCACCCCACTCGGGGTCCTACTATTATAATTACAAGGGTTATCATAGTATCGTGTTGATGGCGGTGGTGTCGGCACAGTATGAGTTTCTATATGTGGACGTGGGGAAGAACGGCCGGATGTCAGATGGGGGAGTGTTCTCACGGACTGATTTCTATGATCGTCTCCAAACTGGTGGTCTGGCATTGCCACCAGATGAAGATAATGTGGAAGGACTTCCGTTTGTGTTCCTAGCGGACGAAGCTTTCGGGCTTGGACCTCACCTAATGCGGCCTTTTCCCCAGAGGACCCTCACCTTAGAGAGGAAGGTGTTCAATTTTCGGTTGGCCAGGGCTCGGAGGGTAGTCGAGAATGCCTTTGGGATACTCTCCAACCGGTTCCGCCTGTTCCTGACATCGATATATTTGGCGGAATATAAATTGAACACCATTATATTTGCCTGCTGCATTTTGCACAATTTTCTACGCAGGCACTCCCAGACGTACCTAGCCCCCATGGGCTCTGAGGCAGGACTACCCTCAGAGAACATTCCTGGCCTGGACACTGGTCGCGCTGGCTTGGCCCCCCAATCTGCTCGTGAGGTACGCGACAAATATGTTGAGTACTTCATGGGTCGGGGGTCCATTGCTATGCCAGATCATATTTCTTTCTAATTCTAATTCTAAAGAAAGGAATATTCTCAGAACTAATAAATAATTAGACCATTGGACTTTATACAGTTGTTTGTCATTACTGCTTTTTCTCTATTTTTCTGTCTTCCAGGTTCTCTCCAAAAATAGTGCACTTCTAGTGCCAAATTTACTTACTCAGATGTATTAACTAACCACATTTGCACATTATTCACTCATCTACAAACTGGGTATTCAGTCTACAAATAAGAAGCCACTCATGTTTCTGTTTTTGATGTCACAACTATATTTTTTGATTTTAGTCATTTTTCTACTTGAAATGTGTATTTTTTGGCAGAAAACATTTTTGACTAATATTTTAGAGAAAATATTGGCTTAGATTTTCTTTTTTTGTTTTCTTTATTGACAGTGATTAGCAAGAATACAGATCGAAACACAATGTAATAATAATTTCACTGAAACTATACGCCACAATTTTTTGGCTTGTCTCCTATATATCTATCTCTATAGAGATATATATATATATATATATATATATATATATATATATATATATATATATATATATATATATATATATATATATATATATATATATATATATATATATATATATATATATATACATTTCTAAACATATATTTTTTCTACTTTTGTTCAAAATTAAAGGTTTTCTTTATTTTGTTTTTCAATAACCCAGAATAATGTATATTTTTTTTATTTTTGGGTATATTTATATTTTTTTTTTTGTTTTTGTTTTAAACATTTTTTTTTTTTTTAGAAGACATTTATTTACATTTAGAAATGTTTGTGTATTGTTTTTCTACAACCATATTTTTTACTTTGTATTTGTTTGTGTATATTTCTTTTAAACAAAATTTTAACACAACAAAAAATTATTACATTTTTTAAAGATAATTAGTTAACTTATATCTTTAGGTGAGATTTCTTGTTCGTTTTGTGATCTGAAACTGTAAACATTTCCAAACAAAAAAAGATCAACACCAAACAAAAATATAAAAAAATAACAGCAGTCAGTCATGGATGGTGTGCTTTCACACTGGAACACGCCAAAATTTCGAAATGCACACATTCAGTGAAAAATCGCCAAATGTCATTGGTTAAACAGACAAATGGCCACATGTGCTATCTGACATCATGGGTGATCAATGTCTGTGTTTTGTGGGAGCAAACCCTTCTTCCTCTCAACTACTTGAGGATCGAGGAGGGGTTTGTACCCACAAAGCACAGACAATAGATAGTCTATGATGGCAGATAGCACATATTGGCACACTGTGTGTGCATTTCGAAATTTTGGCGTATTATAAAGTACAAAAATTAAAATTTGTTGTGTGGGCGGGGGATGGGCGGGGGATGGGCTTTTGTGTTTCAGTCTTTGACACGGCCCATCATGTCAATGATATTTTTGTAATTCTGTTCGATGACTAGCATCCTTTGGCGCATGTTGTCCATTTCCGTGCTGCACTCTGAAATGACATTTCGCACATTCTGCTCCATGACTAGCATCCTTTCCCGCATATTGTCCATTTCCGTGCTGCACTCCATTACTTGCTGTACAATTATTGAAGCACTTGCACGTGAAAAATGTGCTACACCATCTTCATCCCCTAAAAACAAACAAATTGGCATTCAAAATATGTAAAGAGTTTCCGGCCTATCTGCATATGTTTGGCCCTATTAATGTTGGGGTGACACTGACCTGATGGCCTGATAATTTCTACATCCCCAATTTCTTCATCTTCTATCACTCCTCCTTCTTCCACCACCTCAGCCTCATCCTCCACGACTCCTCCATCTTCTTCCCGAACTCCTTCTTTATCCATCACTACCCCTTCTAAATCACGCAATTCTGCTTCGTCAAGTTCCGCCTCATCTTCCCCGAATTCTAAATCCAGAGTTAAGTCTTCCTCCTCTCTTCCTTCCACATCCTCCTCTCTTCCTTCCACATCCTCCTCTCTTCCTTCCACATCCTCCTCTCTTCCTTCCACATCCTCCTCTCTTCCTTCCACAGCCTCCTCCTCCTCCACATGTGGAGGTGTTTGATTTTGGGGGTGTCTGGCCCTCTCTGCCTCCTCCAATTGCTGGCGTCTTCTTTCCCCTATAAGAAATAACAAAAAACAAAAGGTATACTCATCAGCACACTGATATAGGATATCATAAATCGCACACATTGCATAGACGAGACATTTATGATGATTTTTGTTTGTTTATTCTTTCAGCAATCCTCCATTTTTGGCGTAGTTCTAGGCCAAGCTCTGATCCTGCCCCTTTTTTGCAAAGAAGTGACACAAATGGATGTCCCCCCAAAACATTAATTCTCGTCGACCCTCCAAATAAATATCCTTTGATTGTTGAGACACAGGTGCTTTGCATTTCCAGATGTTAAAACATCAGCTTTAGTTGCATTTTGGAGAATGAATCTTGTTTGCCTGTCACATTCACTCAATTTAATTTATGTGATTTTGCTATTCAACAATGTTGGAAAACAAAGTTTGTGGCCAGTCAGCCATGTCCAGGTGTGTTGTTCCTGGACTCACCTCGTTTTTTTACAAAACAATGTCATATTACGCGTGTTTACTATTTCACAAAATTTGTTAAAGGTTGTTATTTTACATAAACACAATACAGTATCTACACGTGTTCAAAAGTATAAGCATGCCAAGGAGGCAGATGTCAAAAAATACATGTCAACACATTATTGCAGACATTCCCCCCCCCCTTAAATAATATGGACTTACTTTTACGCAGAATTTTGAGGATCTTCTTCATGTGATGTGGCTCCCTCAATTTTAAATCGGACCAACGCTTCCGGAGTTGCTCCTTGGACCTGGTGACACCAAACATTCTCCTCATTCTCCTTGCCACCTTGTCCATTATGTGTGACTTTCTACGGTTTGGTGTTTTGTAGGGCCCACATTCACCATCATAATCCTTCCTCCTCATGATGTAAACCAACTCCACCATTTCTTCGAAAGCCATATTAGTGGCTTTATATCTTTTGGGCCTGGATCGGGACGGTCCTGCCTCTGTCCCTTCACTTGCGCCATGAGAGCTCCGTGCCCGCTCGTGTGACATCGCCATCTTTCCTTCCCACAGAGATTAGGGGCGTGGAAACGAGGAAATGTCCCGTCAGGGGCGGAGATGAGGGCGGGGATTCTTGCATATGCGGAGTGTCGTGAATGCCAACAACGTATTGACGTAGGTTACACGGAGAAGATTCGCGCGATTCCAGAACCTACACAGTTAACGCCATATTTACTTTTTCAATTGATTAGGGGCATGGCAAAGGTGACGAGGGCGGCGTTTCATACATACGCGGAGTGGATAAAAGGCGCTTGACGTGATTACGTAGGTTACGTGTTAATTAATCGAGCGTAACAAACGAGGATTTGGAGAGAGGCAGGTAAGAAATTTAAACATGGGATCAGCAGCGGGCTATAAAATGTAGAGCCATGGGATGGGGGTTTGGTCTGTTGGTTGCACAGTTTTATTAAGCTATTATGTCTCTTGGATACCAGAATGTGATTTTCGTACCCAAATGCTTTTGGAGACATCACAAAATAGAGATGTCAAAAATGCTGTGACTCATTAGCAATTATGTAGGGTGTATTCAGATCAGGCCAAGTATTGTTCTGTGTTGGTTGGACAGAGGTCATTAGGAAGTTTCTTTCAGGTAATCAATGCTGAGGGGCAGGATATCTACACATGCAATAGTGCCTTGATGAATGCTGTCATTTGTAATAATTGTGTATGGTTGTACATTTCTATTATTTCCTGCAATGTAACCAAAGGGGCGGCATGTTTTTTAAAAATGTTAGCTACAACCAACCAATGGGGCAGAGCTGGGCAGCATTTTGGAAACAAGAGACACTGTGTTTGTATTTCTATATAGGTACTACTTTTTAAACAACATATTCTAGCAATGTAAATGCGGAGCATTTTTTAAATCGTGTTTTTGGTTTCTTTTTCTTTTTGTAATCTAGACTGAAATTACAACAATAACAATATAAAATGGATCTCCTGCAGACCCAAGACATTATCCAGCACTTGCTGGATAAATTTAGGGAAATGCCCATCCTGTGGGATTCAAAGCAGCCCACCTACCATAACAAGGACATACGAGCGGCAGCACTTGAACAGCTAGCAGCATACATGAGGACATGGGTGCCAGAATGCAGTGCCAACATGGTGAAGGATAAACTTGCCAACCTCAGGGGCACATATAGGAGAGCATACAAAGCTCACCAAAAGCAGCTAAGATCTGGAGCAGCAGCAAGACCACCAAAGGAACCCAAGCTGTGGTATTACAGCCAGATGTCATTTTTGCGGGATCAACTGGAAGGCAGGCCATCTATGTCAAGTCTGAATCCCAACCTTCCCTCCACGCTACCTCCCAGCGGGACTTCCCCAGATCACCACAGCCCTGCAGAGTCGGATGAAGAGGGCCTGGCTGACAGAGAGGCAGATCTGCGCCTCTACGATGATGAGGTATAGTAGTTTCCTAACTATTTATGGAATAATATTAATTATTGTTTGATTCTTGACTTGATATTGGTTAATAAAATACAAGCTGTGAAGCAAAAAAGAAAAGTCGTGGGCAAACAAATAGGTGTCAGGGATGATAACTGCAGGGGTCAGAGGGTCAGTCTGTTTTCAAGTTTAAATTCAATGCAAAAACTAAGATTCAAGCATGAAAATGTGAGTGATTATATTTAGAAATATATTACAACATGTCCCTTTTTTTTACACAGGAAGAAGAGACCAGCCAGGAGGTGGCAGATCCTCTCCTCACTGACAGCCAGGCCGAAGGGGTCAGTGGCAGCCAGGAGGAGGCCGGGCCCAGTGGCGTTCAGCAGCTCCCCAGGTCAATCAGCACCAGCCAGGCTCCTCCCCTTTATATTAGGCCACCAGGCCGAACGAAGAAATTGGGGGCAGTGGAGGAAGCCAGCCTCCAAATGATTAGGGAGGCGAGTGCCATCATGAGGGCCCCCCTCAACCCCACTGAGGCCTACAGTGCCTCCGTGGCACATGATCTGAATAAAGGCACGGAGGAGCAGAGGCAATTGGCCAAGGGCATCATCAACCAGGCCCTTTGGTGGATGGAGAGGGAGCTGCTGACCAAAGACACTGGGCTATGTGACCCGGCCCGGCTTGCTGAACATCATACTCCTGCTGCCACATCATCCCCACCTGCAAGGGCCCAGGGAAGACCCGCTGGAAGGCAGCCTGGAAAGAAGGTTGCAAGGAAGAGGAGACGTTGATGCCCTGCCTTCCATTTGATCCCCCACAAATGGCATCTTGTTTGGACTATCACAGCTTGGGTTCCTTTGGTGTTATGTGCTGCTGCTTCAGATTTTAGTTTGTGTGCCTCCTGAGGTTGGCTAGTTTAGCCTTCACCATGTTTGACAATGCAAGTTTGCATGTATTTTGCTAGCTGTTCAAGTGCTGCCATTCTGTTTTTGTTCCTTTTTATCATTTGCTAAAATAAAAGCCTTTTTGTTGAATTTAAAAACGTGCCTATTGTTTGGAATACTGTGGGTATTATTTTAGGCATAAAACATTACAAACAAATAAAATGTTTCATCAAAAATATTCACTAACTCATGTGGGGGGGGGGGGGGGGGCATTTGGTGTGCCAACATGGTAGACAATTTAAACAACCTTCAAAAAAATCAAGTTAAATATACAAACAAATGCAAAATCATAACAATTTGCTAATAAAAATTTATAAATGGTGACATAACTATAAACACATAAATAAAGTGGGAAAGATAAAGATTAAACATTAAAAGCAAAAAATTATACATGTGGAGGACCACTAAAAATATGATACGTCGGGCCAATAAAAGATTGCTAAAATCTTACTACATCACAGCTAACAAATTTCACTTTTCAGTATGGAACAACTCAGTTGAAATAACATGAGCTAAATAACTGATTATTTCTAGCAAGAGAAGAATGAATAAAACGACGGCATCAAGTGTTGTTTATTGTGTGGTTTGCTTCAGTGTTCTATTGCTAGAATTAATCTTTCTAGTGACGAATGTGCCATATCCCAAAGAAACGTGAGTTTTACCTGAACGAGCGCTCCCGTGGCCTCATTTAGTCTGAGCATGCGCGGGGTTTTTGTACGTTGGTTTTGTGTACTCACCACCAAACATGTCCGTTCGGACAGGATTTGAGCGGACGGTTTTAAAACAAGTTTGCAAATAAATGTCTGCTGAAAAACGGCCCGGCGGGCAAATGTACGGTGAAATTCTGTACGCTCGTAACTACACACGACCAAACATGTCTGCTGAAACTGGTCCGCGGGCCAGTTTCAGCAGACATGTTTGGTCGTGAGTATGGGGCCTAAGAAGCACAAGGGGACAGATGCAGTATCGGACTGAGTATGTACTGTATGTAGTATAGCACACCCCCTTAGGAGCTGCAGATGAACTTGGAAACCCCACTCCTGCACAGCCAGGCACACCAAATTTTCACGGTCACTCAAGAGTCAGAGCACAGTCAGTGATTTTGTTTTTTGGTATTTATTGAGGGTTAATAACTTGGATAGGGATGGGAGGTTATGGGATGCCCACTTGACTTTAGCAATACTTCAGCAAGAACTTCAGGGACAACTTTCATACAGTATATACTGTCTATATTCAGTTTGCTCTACTTTCCTCCTGCGGACACTTGCATGCTGTCTCCAGCTGAATCGCTGTTAGCTGATCTGATAGACTCTCAGTCAGATTTAGCAATCGCCCTTTACAGGCAGAGACTCACAGCCCCTTGTTGTGTAGCAAAATATCAGTGAAACAGCTTGCGTTTCTCCCCATGTGGCTGCTGATACCAGCACCACCTCTTCAGGCACTGCCAACTCAACTGGCTGCAGCTGCCCCTTTCACTAGCCCTCCAGACTAACTTTTCCACACCAGTTCTCCAGATTGACTCTTCACCAGCCCATCCAGCTGACTGTTCAGGAGATCTCCTGGAGAAGGATAAAGACTTAAGCCTATCGCTGTCTTCAGGGAGATCTGGCTACATGTGGCAGTCTCCACTCTTGTTAGTCCCCAGCAGTGCTGATCTACTTACGCTGTCCTTTCTCTTGCTTCTGTGCCTCCAGGGAGAGCTTTCTTACGGATGTTATGACAGGATTCTTCCAGCACCCGAGTCCTGGCCAAAGGCAGGACAACCCCACCAGACTAGGGGGCACCCCTGAGGGCCACTGACAGCCTCCTCTGCACTGTATCTCTATCTTCCACAGACTTCCCTCGCTGGCATGGCCCGTACCTTTTTATGAGGTAAGCTCTTCCCCCTGTCAACCCACTACTGGGGATTGGCTGAGGCCTCATACATATTCCAGGCAGCTCCTCCTAACCTCCTGTTCACTAGCTCTAGAACATTCTCCAATGTCCCAGAAACAGCGGGAAGCACCAGAGGAGCTGTTAGTATAAGTCATCCAGCCCTGAGACACTGAACCCTGATCCAAAGTTAACAACCCAGACTTAGACCTGAGCAAACTAAATTTTCCTGCTCTAATAAGCGCTTATTTTTTTTTAAATCCTGAAATTCTCTTTTACTGACGTCTTCATGAATACAAGTCTCCATTCATTTGTGTCTTTCATATGTGCTTAGAGTTCACCTTACTAAAAATCCACCCTGCAAAGAAGATTTATAGTCCTCACCAGTCCAGCAGGTGGTAGCTCCAATATTCACACTTTTGCAGAGCTACTGTGGCTGTAGACTCTTTAACCAGCAAAGGATATAAATATTCTTGTTGTATTGGATGCGGTTCCCCCCGCTGTGAGCTGTGGTTCAATATGCCAAATGCTACATCAGTACCAGACACTGTAACAAAGTATTGGCCAGTGGATATCACAGCGAAGATCAGAGCCACCTTATAGGTATTATTAATCTTTTTTTTCTTTACAGAGTCTCCTTTAAAAAGGCCTTGGAGTGGCATTAAGTGGCTTCTATACTTTATATAATTTATATATACACACATATATATATGTTTAATTAAGTCTACTTTGTTGACAAGAAATGTCCGACGTGAGCTTTTGGTCGGAAATTGCGACCATGTGTAGGCTCCATCAGAATTTTTCTGTTTGCATTTCCGCCAACAAAAATTTGAGAGCTTTTTCTCAATTCCGATGGTCTGTATGCAATTCTGACGCGCAAAAAAACACGCATGCTCTGAAGCAATTCAACGCATGCTCAGAATCATTAAACTTATTTTTTCTCGGCCTGTTGTAGTGTTGTACATCATTGCGTTCTTGACGGGTGGAATTTGGTGTGACCGTGTGTATGCAACACAAGTTTGAGCCGAGAAATCCTAATTTTTCTTGTCAGAATTTTCGATCGTGTTTACACGGCATTACAGAGCGAAATGCTTGATATCATCATATACCATATTCACTGACGACTACTTGTTACAAATACTGTTACAAATATTTATGTCCCTTGCACATTATAAATTGTCCTGTTTTGATGGACCGGTAGCTTTAATCTGGCATGTCCAGACGTTCTATGGTTGCTAATTACAAATAGTCTGCTTGTTACTGGTAGAACTTGTGGACAGGTAAAGGCCTATCACAAGGGGTGTGCCAGGTGTGCTTGGGCACACCTTAATCCTGGGTTGGCAACCTGCAAATCTAGTGATCTACCCATTGATCACAGGCAGGTGATAGGCAAACCGTGATCCTTCCTTGCCGGCCCCCAGAACCTGGACAGGAGAGGTGGCGGGGGTGGGATTTAGTGGAACCGATCTGTATTTTCCTCCTGCAGCAGCTGAAAGTAGGCTTCTCCTCCTCTCCCTCTCGCCGACATTCAGCTGCCACAAGAGGAAAATACAGATGGGTTCCACTAAATTACACCCCCCCATGCCTCCTCTCCTGTCCCAGTTCCCCTTCTTTGTGCTGCCCGGGTCCCCCTGTGTACTCCCTTGCTCCCCCATTATTTCAGGATGGAGAACAGGGAAGAAGCCAGTAAAAATGTAACACACACATATGTGTTGGATCTTTGAGGTGCACACCCAATGCAAAAGGCTGCGCACACCTATGGCCTATCATTTGACAGTAGTAGTAACTGTTAACATCTCAAGCTGCCACACAGAATTGATGGAAGTGTTGTAGATTCAAATACATTTTTAACTTTAATACAGTGCTTTATTTATTTCCTTGCATGTTAGGAAGATGGAATGTGCACCTTTTGTAACTCCTATTCCAAATATAGTAAATGTAATGTTTGCAGTGAAATGTTCTTCCCACAACAATTTCATGTCTATGCAAGGAGGAAAACTCCATTTGCTGCTGCTAAAAAGCACTTTTAGGCAAAAAGTGAGCTACTAACCACCAGCAAACACTACAACCTTGCTAAAATCCCCTCTCCCTTAATCTACCTTCACATGCAACCAGCCCTTATTCAGGCACTTCCCAAAGCCTATGCTATGTACCTCCCTCTTTGCTTCCTGTGTTGCCAATCAGATGGAAATTGCAAAGGGAGGCTGAAATCTGATTGGCGGCTGTGTAAATTCATTGCAATCAATTACATTTGCTTTCTGTTTGGCGGGGGGCAGCAAGGAGTCAGCAATAGGTGGGTTTGGGAATTTCTCTGGCATCACAAACAGGGGTTCTCTGGGTCACCAGATTACTGACAAAGGGGAGTGGGGTGGTCTTCTTGAGCAGTACAGGCAATGCCTTGATGAATAACTGAGCAGAAAGGATGAGTTTCTTGTATGCGTTTCGGTGCTTAATTTTTAATTTTCCATGGAATGTAACTTTATGGCTTTTGCTAAGCCTGGCTACAATTCAAAGTGTCAGTTTTTTGTTTTATTGTTGTCCCTGGCTACGTCCCTGAAAGTAAAAGTACTACATCCCAGAATAACAGGGTTACGCTTTATTCTCTTTTTCAAGCAAATCTTTTCACGCCTTCCATTCATTCTTATTCTGTTCTCAAGTTCGATACGCTTGTCTCCTTCAATCTCAAGCAACACGAGTTCAGATGTAACTCCTTGAACAAAGTATTTTAACACTGGATTATCAATGCTTTGTGCTGCTCTGAGAATGTTAAGTCCTCCTATGTCAGTACTCTGTAACAGAAGTCCTTTGTAACGTAACTTGTGCTTGATCTGTTCATTGTAACCTAATAGAAGCATATTGGCTGAACAATGAGTAACAGGTGAACAGTTTAATTCTATGGAAAAGGCAAGCCATACACAGTTATACAGAGCCCAGTGATTGCAGATGATACCAACCATTGGTAGCATATCATCCCATGTATTGCTCTTTTTGAAGGGCATTAAAGCATATGTAAACACAAAAACAAAACTTTAATATATTGCAGCTTGCTAGTCCTAAAATGTAATAATTGCTTTTGTTTTCAGACTAATAACATTTTCAGCAGGTACAGAAAACACCCGTTAATCTTGCCAACATTTTGCTCATCAATTCCTGTCTGGATAAACTTTAGATTGTTTACACTTTATCACTGACAGTGGTGAGCGAATGGGTGCTAATTAATTTTTACTTTCTGTCCTTGGACAATTTTTTTTTTTTTTGGTTGCAATGGAACTTTTGTTCTTTTCTGTAGAGGTTTCTCCTCATTTGGGGCTATAAAATCTTCTAGAAAAATAAATAAATTAATTATTTTTTAAAAAATGCACTTCTAATTGCAATACTGACCCCTCTATGGCACTGCCCCCTAGAAGAGCACTGGTAATCTTCTGAATTCAATGATACCCAATGTCATTCATACCACTCAATCAACTTGGACTTGCAGGAGAATGTTTCTAGGCATTCAGGATCTACCTACTTTCAGAAGAAGAAAGAGGACCTGTACAACCACATGACTAGCCGCCGAAGACACCTGGAGTAAAGGTATATTTGATTTTTTTTTTATAAAGGTCGGGGTGTACACCAATGAATGAAGCACAGGGGGGTCCCATCCGTTCAGAGTCAAGCTTAAAGTCTAGAGTACTTATGTTTTGATAGTGATCAGTTTCATAAATGTAGTGAAAAATACCAAAACTCAAGCACATATACAATATTTCTTGTCCCACACACCTATATATAAACCAGTTGGTGCTGATTTTAGTTTCAGATCTATATATTCAGTAAGGCACATGCTTTCAAGTCATAGCGCTCATTAGTGCTAGGTCAGGAATTCCTTGCAGCCACTGGGACTGCCTTACCACAGATGCCTTGTGTAAAATTAGATCCACTAATTAAACTTCCATTCCTTCAAAATAGCCACTGTACCTTCTAAAGTAGAATATGTCTTATAGCCAATGTTTTCAAAACTGGTCCTCAGAGACCTGAAATGGTGCATTTTTGTCCAGATCTTGTCACAAAATCTCAGGGGAAATAATCAACATACATTTTTTAAGGTAAACTTTAAGCCTGGGGACAAGCCCACATTGTCCTCACCACTAGCCTTACACCTAATCTGCATTTAAAGATTTGTATAGACGTATCTATTAGTGGCTTCAGGGCCAGTTCGGCTGGATGTCTCAATTGGACCCATGTCTTGTGAGGACATGTGAGCACTCTCATCATGCAAGTATCATCTTACTTAGTTACTAAAAATATCACATTTGAGTCCCATGTAAATATATAAGCAATGCCTTATTACATTTCACCATCCCAATTTTTTCTATTGTATTTTAAATAATTTTTTAAACTATAACATAGACTATAGTACAAACAGTTTAACTACCTGAGACTTAAAACGTAGGCGATCATACAAGAAAAATAGCCAAGAAAAGTTGAGTATTGCACAGTGTGGTGACACAGCATAATAATCAACATAATCGAGTATATTAAAGCGGGGTTCCAACCACAATTAGCATTTTTTAAATGTATGTCCTTTCATCATGCGTTTTTTATAATATAAATCCGGTCACTTACTATTTTACAATCCGCCGCCGCTCCGCATAGTTATTCAAAAAGATAGTTTATAAAACTATGTCCACACCGTTTTCATTTTGCTTGTGGGCATTGTGAAGCCTACAAGCACTTACTTCCTGGAAGTCTTGGATGGGGAGTGATAATTGGGTAGCGCACTGCATCCTGGGAAATGATGACACACATTTCCCAAGAGCATTAGAGGGAGATGATTTCAGGATCCTAGGTGATTCCAAAGGCAGATTTCGTGGGACTGCATAGCAACAGGCATTTCCAGATGAGTAAAAACATATTTTTTTTCTTTTTTAGGTCTAAAGCGCAATAATGAAAAAAAAATTGGGATGGAATCTCCACTTTAAATTAATAATGATGGAATAGAAAAACAAAACATCATCAGGTAAACAGTAAATATGTGTATTAGACAGGACCAGCCTTGCCCCAAGACAATCAGTTAAAAAGCATACACAGATTTGAAAAAGGGAAAAAAAGAATAATAAACAATGCACACCAGGGATATACAGAAATGTCCGTTTATGTGGCAGGCTTCAGTGAGACTGTGTTCAGGGGTAGCAAAAAGGGTAATTTTATTGTAGTATCAAAACACGCACCGTGGGGCAGATTCAGATAGAGATACGACGGTGTATCTCCTGATACGCCGTCGTATCTCTGAGTTCCGTCGGTCAGATCTATGCACCTGATTCATAGAATCAGGTTCCGCATAGATCTCCCTAAGATCCGACAGGTGTAAGTGACTTACACCGTCGGATCTTAGGCTGCAATCTCACATGGCCGCTAGGTGGCGCTTCAGTTTGTATACGCGAGGAATATGCAAATTAGGAGTTACGCCGATTCAGAAATGAACGACCGCCCGGCGCATTTTTTTTACGCCGTTTGCGTTTGGCTTTTTCCGGCGTATAGTTACCCCTGCTATATGCGTCGTATCCTATGTTAAGTATGGCTGTCGTTCCCGGGTCGAATTTTGAACCTTTTACATTGTTTGCGTAAGTCGTTCGCGAATACGGATGGACGTAATTTACATTCACGTCGAAGCCAATGACGTCCTAGCGACGTCATTTGAAGCAATGCACGCTGAGAAATTCAGCGGACAGGCGCATGCGCAGTTAGTTCGGCACGGGGACGCGCCTGATTTAAATTTTACACGCCCCCTAGCCGCGGAATTTGAATTCCGCCGGGAATTTACGATACGCCGCCGCAACTTTAGAGGCAAGTGCTTTCTGAATAAAGCACTTGCCTCTGTGTAATGTAAATCAGATAGGTTACGCGGATCTAAAGATCCGCTGACCTATCTGAATCTGGCCCCCTAACTTTAAGGCCCCGTACACACGACAGAGTTTCTCGGCAGAATTCACCGAGAAACTCGGTCAAAACCCGGATTCTGCCGAGAAACTCTGTCGTCTGTACAGTTTTGGCTCGATGGAGCCGCCGAGGAGCTCGACGAGAAAATAGAGAACATGTTCTCTATTTTCTCGTTGTTCTATGGGAGAAGGCGGCCCGCCCAGCTCCTCGGCGGCTTCATCCCAGAACTCGACGAGGAACTCGACGTGCTTGGCACGTCGAGTTTCTCTGTCGTGTGTACGGGGCCTAAGAGGGAAGTTTCAGGAAAAAAACTTTCCAAAGCTCCTTGCGTATAACACGCAGGTACAGTTTACCCCTCTATTTTCAGGGTAAAAAAGTGAGTGTTAAACGCCAATAAATACAGTATACAGGTTGGGTCTTAAACAGAACGGGGTGTGACCTTGACAGGAAGGGATGTGTCATATTTAAATTAGTGGGTGCACAAGTTTAGTCAGGCCTAGGGCAGCAAAAAATCTAAATACACCACTGGGTACAAGTCCAAACTCACCTGAGCTATCCAGCCAGAAAGTCAAAGCAGACGACAACCTAAGGAGCTGGATGCATTCCCTGTTCTCCAGTGACACATATACATGCCCCGTGTATATGTGCGGCTGGGAAGTGGGGCATGCCTCCACAGCCTATGATTGGCTGTCCTCTTTGACAGCATTCTGGAAGGATAACTCAGGTGGGTTCAGACTGATGTCCAAACATGCCTGAGCTCATCCCTACTTACAGGTGGCAACAAGCAAAGTGAGCAGTTTATTGCTACTCCTGTAACTGTGCAACCAGCAGGTTGGGGCAGGGAGATGATACCATTCTATTCTTTTACTTTAAAGGGGTTCTAAAGGTTTGTTTTTATTTTCTAAATCGGTTCCTTTAAGCTAGTGTATTGCTGGTTCACTTACCCTTTCCTTCGATTTCCCTTCTAAATGTTTTTTTTTCTTTGTTTTCTTTGTCTGAATTTCTCGCTTCCTGTTCCTCCTCAGTAAGCTAGTCTGGCTGACTAACCACTCCTCGGATGATGGTGGCAAGTTTACTGAGGAGAAAAAGGAAGTGAGAAATTCAGACAAAGAAAAAAAACATTTAAAAGGGAAATCGAAGGAAAAAGTAAGTGAACCAACAAAGCACTATCTTAAAGGAACCTATTTAGAAAATAAAAAACAAACCTTTACAACCCCTTTAAGGCCTCATGCACACTGGATGTATTTTGACGTTTTTACAGCAGCTTTTTTTGGCTGTAGATGTTTTTTACTACAGTCCTTAAACTCTCCATCATGTTATCCTATGTGTCCGTGCACCAGCAGTTTTGGGCAGAGGTGTTTTTGAACAGCGATGTTTTAATGTTGTTGATCCATTGAAAAAAAAAATGTTTTCTTAAAAAAAAAGGCAAAAAAACGCTAATGTGGAAAACCGCAAAAAAACGCTAATAAGCGCTAAAAAATGCTATTGCAAAAACTTGGAAAAAGTTGAAAAACTCACTGCAAAGCTACTGCCATTTTTATAACGTTATTTTAATGTCCAGTGTGCATGAGGCCTAAGAGAGAAAGTGCTGTCACTCGCCTGGCTATGTAGTGTTACAGGAATGAGTGAATAGTAAAATTTGCTAAACAGAATCATACTTATGGAAATTAATTCTGAATAAGGTCCCTTTCACACGGACGGATAGAATGGTGCCCTTAGCTGCGGATTCTGCCGCAGCTAGAAGCACACAATGACACCCTTCACACGCTGGGTTTAGCTGCGGTTTTGTTACCTGCGGATTTGTGTGAATAGAAAAAATTGAATTGAATGCGTCCAGGTGCGATCTGGCACAGCTATCGGCACATAACCGCAGGTAATCGCAGTGCACTGTGTCCGCTGCGTTTGGTATGAATCTTGAGGGGGAACTCCACGCCAAATTTGTCATACATCTCAATAGTCTTCATGGGCATTTTATTTCTTTCATCTAGAGGAGGGGAGGAGGTTTTTTCTCAGCTAAGCACACCCTTCTGCCTGCATGCCTGAGCTAAGGGCAGAGTGTGCTGTTTAAGTGGCTCCCTTTCATATACAGGTATAAAACAAAGACTATAGTTCCTCTTTAAACATAATGCAACTTTTGTTGAATGCATCCAAATGAACACATTTTAGTAGGTATAGTGTGGTTGCTTTGGATTCAGTCCTATTGTACAGTAGAATTAAAGCTGATAAAATAATCATATATTTTTCTCAAAACCTCAAAAATACTTAAAATATATCAGCAGTACATAAGCGGTGGAAAATATGATTATTTTTAAACATTAAGCCTTAAATGGCAACAAAATATACTATATATATATATATATATAACAGTGGGGATCGAAAGTTTGGGCATCCCAGGTAAAAAAAAATATTAATGTGCATAACAAAGCCAAGGAAAGGTGGAAAAATCTCCAAAAGACATCAAATTACAGATTAGACATTCTTATAATATGTCAAAAAAAGTTAGATTTTATTTCCATCATTTACACTTTCAAAATTACAGAAAACAAAAAAATGACGTCTGCAAAAGTTTGGGCACCCTGCAGAGTTAATATCTTGTACTGCCCCCTTTGGGAGGTATCGCAGCTTGTAAACGCTTTTTGTAGCCAGCCAAGAGTCTTTCAATTCTTGTTTGAGGTATCTTTGCCCATTCTTCCTTACAAAAGTCTTCCAGTTCTTTGAGATTTCTGGGCTGTCTGTCACGCACTGTTTTTTTAAGGTCTATCCATAGATTTTCAATTATGTTGAGGTCAGGAGATTGTGAAGGCCATGGCAAAACCTTCAGTTTACGCCTCTTGATGTAATCCCCCGTGGATTTTGAGGTGTGTTTAGGATAATTATCCATTTGTAGAAGCCATCCTCTCTTTAACTTCAGCGTTTTTTCACAGATGGCATCAAGTTACCATCCAAAATTTGCTGAACTTTTATTGAATCCATTTTTCCTTCTAATCAGGAAATGTTCCCTGTGCCACTGGCTACAATACAACCCCAAAGCATGATTCATCCACCCCTATGCTTAACAGTTGGACAGAGGTTCTTTTCATTGAATTCTGTGCTCTTTCTTCTCCAAACGTACCTTTGCTCATTCCGGCCAAAAAGTTCTATTTTAATCTCATCGGTCCACAGAACTGTTTCCAAAATGCACCAGGCTTGTCTATATGTTCATTTGCAAAGTTCAAACGCTGATTTTTGTGGTGAGGACGTAGAAGAGGTTTTCTTCTGATGACTCTTCCATGAAGACCATATTTGTACAAGTATCTCTTTATAGTGGAATAGTGTACCACAACTCCAGTGTCTGCCAGATCTTTCTGGAGGGATCGTGCAGTCAAACGTGGGTTTTGAATTGCTTTTCTTACAATCCTGTGAGCTGTTCTGTCTGATATTTTTCTTGGTCTTGCAGATCTTGCTTTAACTTCCACTGTTCCTGATGACTGCCATTTCTTAATTACATTCCGAACAGAGGATATTGACATCTGAAAACGCTTTGCTATCTTCTTATAGCCTTCTCCAGCTTTGTGAGCGTCAACTATTTTCAGTTTCAGTTTTCTAGACAACTGCTTAGAAGAACCCATGGTGCTGATTGTTGGGGCAAGGTCAGATGAGTCTGGGCATTTAAAACCTTTGAGATTGACATCACCTGGTCTTCCCAGACGATGATTGAGAACAATCCATGACACTGGCAGGTCTCAGCTTTGCAAAGGGGGCAGTGCATGCTATAAATTCTGCAGGGTGCCCAAACTTTTGCAGACGCCATTTTTTTGTTTTCTGTCATTTTGAAAGTGTAAATGATGGAAATAAAATCTAACTTTTTTTTTACATATTATAAAAATTTCTAATCTGTAATTTGATGCCTTTTGGAGATTTTTCCATCTTTCCTTGGCTTCGTTATGCACATTAATACAATTTTTTACCTGGGGTGCCCAAACTTTCGATCCCCACTGTACATATATATATATACACATAGCTGTAGAAAAATCTTTCTGATCTGTGCTGATATCTTTAGCACTGCTCCATTATATTTGAAAACCATTGACAACAAAGTGGGAGCGCATCTAGGAATTTTCATTGTACATTTACGTAAGTAACAATTACAAGGGCTCATGGCTGTAATTTTCCTGATCTCTAGCCTGGGTTTTTTTTTTTTAAGGATAAATGTATTTTGGTCTGTGATTTAGCTCTTTTTCCCCAGTCAGAGACCCATTTCTTCTATATCACATGTACTACTGCTATATTATTTCGAAAAGAATGTAACTTTTACTTACATTGACTACTATGCAGATCAAAAGAACACTCAAAGCATGAATGTGGCTCAAAATGTTCATGTCATTAAACTCAGCGGGTGCTGTGGTCCACTTTGGTCTTGAAGGCCTGACCCACCGGCAAGCCAGGTAATTCGTGGTAATTTAAACTAGTACTCTTAATTTCCATATCACTCAGCTGCTCAATTTTTTTTTCTGTTTAATTGAGGTGCTTTATTTTTCACTCTCACCATAATAACTGTTAGTTGAAATCTAACTTCCTTTTTTTTAAATTGTCAGCAGGACCATTTTAAAGACTGAAACGTGTATTAATGACGAAAAGGAAGAAACAGAAGTTCAACTTTCAGCAGTACATAAGCGGTGGAAAAAATGATTATTTTTAAACATTAAGCCTTAAATGGCAACAAAATATACTATATACATATCTATCTATCTATCTATCTATCTATCTATCTATCTATCTATCTATCTATCTATCTATCTATCTATCTATCTATCTATCTATCTATATATCTAGATATCTATCTATATAGATAGCTATATATCTAAATATATATATATATATATATATATATATATATATATATATATATATATATATTGCAACATCTTGTCACACGGGGTAGGTGTTCACAGAAAATCTGATCTAGTATTTAGGGCCATTCAAAAAGTGAGGCTAGCAGAAAATATAAGGACTATAGGGATGTAAATATACAGTGAATATAGTGAAAAAAGGTTAAGGTTTACTAACAGGATTTTAATTAAATCCCAATTATTGATTTTGTTTTAATGTTATAGACAAAATGTATTCAGCAGCTTTCTCTGCGATACTCATGCCTCTCCAGTGCTGCCTCCCATAGACTTACTGCTCCAAAGTCCAGCACCGGTCTTCCTCCAGACTAAATGACATTTAATATCAATTACCCAGTTCCCAGGAGTTCAGCGTGTTATGGTGTTACCCCTTGGTGGAATTACACAAAGGCACTCTACAGTTACATTTAACTGAAGTACCTTGTCAGACAAAGGAGGTTGTTCTTTTAGGTACTTCATCAATTAAGTTACTGCTTAATACACTCTGCTTTACTTTTTGAACATTGGCCTTACAGTTAGAGAATTGAGCCTTTACTTTATATATAAATAACCCCAGCCTTTTAATTTCACTCTCAGGCCCCATACACACGAGAGGATCCATCCGCTGGAATTGATCCGCGGACCGGCTCCAGCGGATAGATCCCCTGGTGTGTACAACCCAGCAGATCTGTTTCCGTGGATTTTTATCCCCTGGGATGGATTTCCAGCGGATAAAAATTTGAAGACATGCTTTCAAATCTATCCGCTTGAATCCATCCCAACGGATTGATCCGCTGGTCTGTACAGACTCACCGGATCAATCCGTCCGAATCAATCCCCCGCATGCATCGTAATGATTCGACGCATGCGTGGAATTCCTTATATGACAGCGTCGCGCACGTCGCCGCGTCATCATCGCGGCGACAGCGCGACACGTCATCGCGATGGGATTTCGTGAGTACACTCCATCGGATCAAAATCCTCGCAAATCCTCGAGAGGATTTATCCGCGGAAACGGTCCGGACCGTATCCGCGGATAAATCCTCTCTTGTGTATGGGGCCTCAGTGACCAGAAGGTGGGGGGGGGGGGTTTAATGTGATGGGTAAATTCTACAACAACAAAAAATAAACAAATAGTACAAATAGTACAAAAATAGAGTCCCTCTTCATCCATCTGTTGCCTGATGGTGCCCTGGGTTATCCTCTGATGGTACCCACAAATACTATTGCGAGTGTTTTGATTATGTTTTTTTGTTTAGTTGATTAGTATGATGTAACAATGCCATTGTTATTATATTTTTGTACTATTTGTTTATTTTATGTTGTAGAATTTACCCATTGCATTAACCCCCTGAAGATGTCTATGAAAGTTGAAACGCGTGGGGTTCATTTCCAACATTTGCGATCATGTTTGCTTTTTATTGATGGGTATTCATATGACTTTTAATGCAAGCATTATGTATATGTGACTCTCATTGTTCTTGAACTTCTACTCATGGTTTTAAAACATTTGCACAATAAACTTTTTTTGCATTTTATCTTTGAAAAAAAAAATTATCTACAGTGCCTCTCAAAAGTCCCACCTAACATACTTGTTTCTTTTCATCCATCCTATGGGATGTGGCACCGGTTAGCAGCACCACCCTGTAACATAAGTAATTCCCTTTGCTGTATCCTCTTTAAATAATTCTAAATCTGCAATTTTCAACAATTCTGTATGAGGTCACTGGACTAAGTTTTCAGATTGCACTCCTAAGCCTGCTGTGAGCTCCATGCTTTATTGGCAGTTACTGCCTGCTTCTAGCACCAATTTGGTTTTGTACACTTTACGACTCTTTTGTGAGCAGATTAGCCATGACAACCATAAAAATAAAGAAAAAGGGAGTTGCATAAATATAAAATGACACTGGAAATTCAAGATACATTAAATGGGTAAGTTAAAAACATTGCAAATTAAAAAAAACTAAAAAAAAACGAAGGATGAAAAGCAAGTTTGTCACAGGTAGAAAAACGTGGAACAGATAAATAGGGACTAGGTAGAAAAATAAAACACACTTATAGTAAACACTACCATAAATAAATATATACTATCTACACCATTTATCATATTGCCTTGCAAATATTGTTTGGGATGATAAATGCTCCCAAAGCTGTATTTTAATCAATTGTCATAAATTAAGTAACTGGACTTTTTCCCCCAAATATTCAAACATTCCTAAATTTTCTAAACGAGTTTCATTATTCAGGACACTAACATGTATTTAAAACATTCTTTTTTTATTAATTATTATCACTGAAAAAGGCTAAATTCTGCATAACCCTTCTTTTGGAAGACCTAATTGCTAAGGACCCAGCCTTAATATTAACTAGGGTAATTACTATGCACAGCACACCCAACCAGAATGTTTGCATAGCTATCACAAGCGCTTTCATAAATGATGCTTTAATTAGTCTTAATTAGAATTTGTTTAAGTCAGCAGGGAATGCAGAGCCCATGAAATGATGTATGTAATAAGCATCAGGCTCACTTTTTACTTGGGGAATAGAGCTGACAAAATCACATCACATTAAATTGATTCAGTCAGAATTAAAATTCTTATGGTATTAATTAAATGAGGGACCTCATTAGCAGGCTGCAAGATGACGGAGTGACTCTTTGGCGACCAGATGTGAAGGTAACTGTATTAAGCAAGAGTGCCGGCTTTTTTACCACCTAAAATAAAAGTATTTATTGCAAAAACATATACTAGAAAAGTACTGAAAAAAATGGCAAATACTGTATATGAAAAATAATGGAATTTATTTCATATCTAGAAGCACAAACATAAAAGATCAATTTTGTTAGAAATATTGCTGTAAGATTTATTATGTTTTGAGGTTTAATTTCTTCATATTTGGAATTTGCAATGAAATAAACCCAAAAGTTTCCAACAGGTGATCTGGTTACCCACTGCAAAAGGTAATAGGTTGGTTAATCGACTTCCATCCAAAATAGCCCTAATATATGCACATGTCTATATGACTGTGCTAGAGACTATGAACTATAATATGGATGGAGCTTGGAACAGTAGTGTTAATTATATGGGTAAATATCAAAGCTGCATAAATGAGTAAAACAAGTAACAACTTTTACAAAACAAGTGTAAGCAGAACTAGACTATGGGGGTTATTTACAAAAGGCAAATCCACTTTGCACTACAAGTGCAAACTACAAGTGCAAAGTGCACTTGAAATTGCACTAAAGTGCACTTGGAAGTGCAGTCATTGTAAATCTGATGGGTAGATCTGCTGATTTTATTATCCAATCATGTGCAAACTAAAATGCTGTTTTTTATTTCCCTTGCATGTTCCCCTTGGATATACAGCGACTGCACTTCCAAGTGCACTTTCAGGGGAAGATCCTCAAAGAAATTACGCCGGCGTATCTGTTGATACGCCACGTAATTTCAAATTTTGCGCGTCGTATCTTTGTTTTGGTATCCACCAAACAAGATACGACGGCATCTGTGTTAGATCCGACAGGCGTACGTCTTAGTACGCCGTCGGATCTAAGATGCAATTTTCCGGCGGCCGCTGGGTGGCGTTCACGTTGTAATCCGCGTTGACTATGCGAATTTGCTTTCTTTTACGGTGTTGCCGTTCGGCTTTTTCCGGCGTATAGTTAAAGCTGCTATCTGGTGGCGTACTCAATGTTAAGTATGGCCGTCGTTCCCGCGTATAATTTTGAAAATTTTACGTCGTTTGCGTAAGTCGTCCGTGAATGGGGCTGGACGCCATTTACGTTCATGTCGAAAACAATGACGTCCTTGCGACGTCATTTGGAGCAATGCACCCTGGGAGTTTTGACGGACAGGGCATGCGCAGTTCGTTCGGCGCGTGGACGCGCTTCATTTAAATGAAACACGCCCCCCTACTCGCCGCATTTGAACGCCGCGAGAGATACCCTACGCCGCGGTAACTTACGGCGCAAATTCTTTCAGGATTCAAAGAATAGCAAAGTAAGTTACAGCGGCGTAGCGTATCTCACATACGCTGCGCCCACGCAGATGTATGTGGATCTGCCCCTATGTCTACATTTTTCTAAAATGTCACACAAATGTATTTATCTTACAAAACTGAATGTGTGTTATAAAATATTTTGTAATTTGTGGAAAAAAGTTCAAAAGTTTTTTTTATTAAATTCCTTTATAGTGTTTAGTGAATATGTAAAGCAACTCTCTCACGTTAACAAAAAATAATATGAAACAATTTAAAAGTTTATAAACTTGAAAATTTCTAATTAAATTGCCCCAGACCACAATTAAAAAAAAAAAATCCTTCAGGTTGTTGTGATCCTGTGGCCCACACTGAGCACTGCAGTTCTGTCGTCTGACCCCTATATTGTTACAGGAAGTGACGATTGCCTTAAATGTAAAATATAATGGTTTGAATTAAGTTCAATTTGCTTTTTTTTTTCTTGAAATTTTTATTTGCTATTTTTTTTACAAAGAAAGTACAAGAACAATCAGCAGAAAGTACATTGTGATTTAGCATGCTGTGAAAAAGAAAAAGTTTTTTTTTTTTTTTTTTAAGTTCATACACTTTCAAATTGTTTCATATTCATTTTTATATATTTATACATTTTTTTTACTATTTATATTAAATATTACATTAAGTACCTACGAATACAGGATTTACAGAGATATATAGGTTTTCTAAAGAAAGCACAAAAAAAGCTGGTTACATTCCAAATCTTTCGTTCAATAAAGCAGTCTGGACAGAGCAGCCAAGGAAAGGCAAAAGAGGATGAGCCCAGGTTTTTTATACAGCAGTAATGGGGCTCAATTGAAGAGTTGAAGAAGAAGCCACAATAAATCTAACCGTTATGGGAAAGTTTATTCTTTAAAAAAAGCTATAGCCCTCCACTCTATACAAATTCACTAGTGGCACAACCTTTTAATAGCATAGTTTTTTAGCTTCTTTTTCATGGTACAATACTTACTTTGGTTAGGCTACAGTATAAGAGGGAGAGACAAGCCATGTTTTATCTTGAACTAGACATAATAGACAATAGAGACAATAAAGACATGAGAGACAATAGCCATAACTATTTTAGAGTGTCAGAACACTAGAATTAACCACAAACTTTGAGGAGCAACACAAGATTTTACCTTCAGCAAAAATTTGAAATTTGACAGCAGAGACTAAGCTGCAGAAACATTGTGTGGCATCTATACATTGCTGGAGCAGTGCAATAGGCTGCAAACGTTGACACAAAAAACAGTTTTTACCTTGCAGCAAACATTTACATTTAAAAAGTAGCTGAGATCCGGCTGTACATACATTGTGTCAGTCATTACAGTGCAAGAGCACTGGAATAAGTTGCACATTTCAAGACATATTTCACAATATACCAAACAGCAAACATTTGAAATTCAGTAGCTGAGGTTCAACTGCTGTAACATTGTGTGACACCTTTACAGTGCTTGAGGACTTGAACATGCCAGTGTAGGTGGCAAGAACTGGTAATGGTGGCAGGTATCAATTTTTGGGGGGCCAGATGACACTTGACATTTTAGTCGGTAATATCAGCAGCAATAGCAGGGGGTTTATACTCATTGGTAACCCAAGACAATTTCATTTTAATTAAATACGTTTGTTCAAGCTTTCAGGTGACAAGTGGATTAATCTCTCAATGGCAAAAGCTCCTCTGTGCTGAAGGCCCTCTCAGGCAGCACATTGGGTTTGAAACAAGCCAGAAAATCTAGTGCATACATTGCAAGCTCCCACCAGTGGTCTGGCTGGGACACCCAACGGTCCATGGGTTCCCCACTTCTTTTTCACTTCTCAGAGTTTGTATAACCCTTGGCTGCTGTTGTTTAAAAAACACCTGCTCCTTCATTCAGGTATCAGATGATCAGAGGCAGGTTGATCATCAGAGGGGATTCTGTCACAATCAGGAAATGTGGAAAGGAGTTTTTTTTGCGCAACACCCTTTAAAAGTGCCATATTTTGAGCTCTCCCTGGGGTGGTTTCAGGAGATCATTTTACACAAGCCGCTCTTCTCTTGGGGTAAGGAGCCTTTAGCTGAGTGGATTGCATCTAGTGGCATCTATACAACGGTTCTGAAGGTGAATGCTCACAGTTGTGTGAATAGTTTGGTGTCATTCTGGAAGCATATGAATGCATTATGTGTAATTTTATTTTTGCTTAAAGTGGTTGTATTCCCCCAATATGGAAGTTGTACCTATAGGTAAGCCTATAATAAGGATTACCTATAGGTACTGTAAATATCTCCTAAACATGTGCTGTTTAGGAGATATTTACCTTGTAGTGCGCCAATGATGTCACAGAGCCGGAGTCCGCGGCCCCCGGAGGGAAGAGGGGCAAAGATGGATATGGCCACCAGCGGGGACAGCGTGGGCTTTGATTGCAGGTAAGTGGCACATAATGGGCTAGTATGCAATGCTTTTACTTTGCAGGGGAAAAAAGAGGAAGAAAAAGTCCATCAGGGTTTACTTCCTCTTTAACAAAGAAGTTTATTGCACTACCAAGGCACGCACTTCCCTGATCTTTTGTTTTCTTGTTTAGATTGCAGTACATTTGGAAGTGTCATCTGTGCTTCTCTATACTGTAACATTATTAAAAGAAAAGACAGACTGTGGAAATTGACAGGAATATTTTCTGAAACCATGGCCATTTAAAATTCTAGAACATCACTACACTACATAACTCTTATATAACCTAACTTCTATACCATGGCAATGGGAAAGAAGGAAGGACTTAAAGTGTAACTGTGCTTTGCTCATGAAGGGGAAAGACACAGTTTATTGATTATTCACTTTAGATTCAAATTATCTCCACCAAAGTATTTTCAAGTATGGGGAAGCATGTGTCTCTTTTCTCTTTCCACCACAATGCATTGCTGAGTTCCTAAGCAGCCAATCACCTGGCCTTCACATTGCCACGAAGAAGAAGAGCATTCTTAAGCCATGTACACATGGGCCTAATGTCAGGAAAACATCGGCCGGTTCAATAAAAACCAGCCAACATTCAACCTATGTGTATGTCCGATGAGCATGCTGAAAAACCAGCAGCCGCCCAACTCCCAATCAGCGCTCTCAGCCAATGGCAGAGATCGCTGATCGGAGTGTTCTGGTGGAGGGGCGTTCCCCTTGTCAGAACACAACAGCTCAGCGGGGGAGATTGCTGTACTAACTTTGGTTAGTATGGCGGCTCCGACCAGAACTTTCAGTTTTATTTCACTGAACCCGCTGGGTTGAAGGGAAAACTTGTAGTGTGTACAAGAAATTAGATTTGTGTAATCTTCAGCCAAAGACAAGGGGATATTTTAGAAGGGCTTCTTCGCTACCAGTGAGTATTTGGGATGGTGGAAAGCACAGTAAAGTGAATAGCAATTAATAATACAGTGGTTGTGCTTCACTAGCATAGGTTTAAAAAAGAAGTGTGGGTTTACAGAAAAAAATAATCATACATACTCACCAAGATGGCTGTAGCTGGCAGTCAGCTCTACACCGAGTACTGAGCGATCAAAGACCAGGAATCATTCAGTAATTGGTTACTAACTTTCTGCTCTGCTCCTCCAGTTCTCATTGAGTGCCATGCTGTGGAGGGGGCATGAAAGGCTGTCCTCAGGCTCTCATGGCGTTCAGAGAGGCTGAGCCAGCTGCTGATTAGGCATCCTGGCAGATCCTGATATTATTGTCGGGATCCCTGCAGAGCCTGGACCGGCTCTGTGGCACTAAAGCCCGCTGTCGACAGAATAAGCGACACAGGAGTGCAGAACTAAGTGCACTTCTGTGATCCCCAGGAGAAGTAGGACCAAAAAAGCTTTGGCCCTACTTCTCCTTTAATACCACACCTTAAAAATATCACCTCATTATCGTGATTAAAATATTTCTTTGCCCCAATTGCCCCAATCTACTTTCTTTGCAGCATACAATTTTCCCCAACACAGCTTGGTGATATTGGCTATTTATCAGAAAACTTCACTGAGAAAAGATAAAGGGTATATAAAAACAGAAAGTAATACTTTGTCAGGTTATTAAACGGATTGGAGACTAAAGTTTCGTAGGTTATTTAAAATAGCAAAGAACACAGTCCTCACATTTTACTAAACGTTTGATAAGTGGAGATAAACAGTTTAACATTAACTACGCCGTGCTCTAGGCCTCATTCATAGCAACCATATTATAGAAAGCTCAACCTATGACTCCAAAGAATACTGACAACCCATGAACAGATCCTGCCAATTATGTGGTCGGCAATGTCTCATGTAGACTGGATTGTTGTGTCTGCAAATCTCCAACAATTGCTGAACTAATCAAGGAGTGGGTCCAAGCTAACAGAAATTAAAAGGACACCTTATTAACTGACTGGGTGTCTTGACCCTCAACCCCAGAATCCTTTCCAAAGTACACCTATGTCTATTGTCATTTTGTTAACTGACAGAGACCCGTAAGTGCTTGGGAGATCAGTCCTTGCTCTTTTCCTTTTTGATCTTTAAATCTAGAATATAGAACCAGGAGGTCAACGTATGATCAATCAAAATTACATTTAAAGGGCAGTACTTGTTTAAAGTGTTTTTGCCAGATTATGTACATGTTTTAGCTTTATAATTAGAAACGTCTGTAGGATACATTTCACTGCAATAGTGTTCCCTTGGGGTAAAGGAAGATTATGAACACGTTTGGAAAAATATTATATTTATAATACTGTTGAGTCCAATTTAGTTTGTTTTCAAACTCTATTAAAGCAGAACTATATTCTTTCAATCAACATTAACCATTTTGAATCCTTATACTGCTAGCATTAGTAAATAGATAGGAAGGTATAATAGATCTACTTGTTTTCAACTTTTTTTTACTTTTCTTCAGTTGCTTCCTGGTTTCTGGCCTAGGCTTAAAGCTGAGCTCCACCCTAAAGTTGAACTCCAGCTGATCGGAACCCCCCCCCCTCCGGTGTCACATTTGACACCTTTCAGGGGGAGGGGGGTGCAGATACCTGTCTAAAGACAGGTATTTGCACCCACTTCTGGCCACACAGTCTCAGGCAGACTGTGGGCATGACGTCAGCTCCCGCCCCCCCCCCATTGTGTTCTGGGAACATTAGGCTCCCAGTACACAGCGGGGGCCAATCGGCAGGTGTAGCGCGACTCACGCATGCACCGTAGGGAACCGGGCAGTGTAGCCTGAAGCACTTCACTTCCTGGTTCCCCCAGGATGATGATGATGGGGGCAGCAGAGTGACAAGTGATCGCTCGTCCTCTGCTGCGGACGGCGCTGGACGCCAGGACAGGCAAGTTTCCTAATATTAAAAGTCAGCAGCTGCAGTATTTGTAGCTGCTGGCTTTTAATTATTTTTTTCAGCGCACATCTGCTTTGAATTATGTCACATATCCCAGGAGTCTTCATGGCCATTTCGTGGTCTTTCATATGGGGGAGGGGGAGGTGCTTTCTCAGCTAAGTACACCCTCCTGCCTGCATGTCTGAGATAAGGGACGGTGGATTCCAGGATGTAAATGCTACATAAAGTACTGAAGATGTCTATGGCTAGAAATTCTAATGCCTCGTACACACAAACGTTTTTCCTGATGGGAAAACTATCATGTTTCGTTTTGGTCAGGAAAACCGGCCGTGTGTAGGCTCCCTAGCAGTTTTCCCGACAGAAAAACTGAGGGGAAAAAAATTAGAACATGTTCTATATTTTCCTGTTGCGAATCGCGGCTTTTTCCCCCCACAGTTTTTCTATGGGGAAAGACTGATGTGGAGCATACACACGGCCGGTTTTCCCGACCAAAGATCTCAGGCAGTTTTCCTGTGTACGAGGCATTAGAATTTCTAGCCATGGACATCTTGAGTACTTTATGTAGCATTTACATCCTGCAATCCACCGTCCCTTATCTCAGACATGCAGGCAGGAGGGTGTACTTAGCTGAGAAAGCCTCCCGGTTCTCGGTTTTCCCCTCGGGTTTCCTGGCGTTCTTGTGACCACCGAGAAACCCGATCGTGTGTACAAGGCATAAGGGTGTTTTTCTAAGTGCGTTCTCAATAAAAAAACATGGGGACATGGATATATGGGTGAATTTGCTCTGATTAAATAGTCTTTTCAGTTTGTGGCGCTCAGGTATAGTTTATATGTGTAAATATATTAACTTGCGCTAGAAGTAAATATTAAATATGTGGTTGCAGCTGCTGTACACAAAGTGCTAACACTTAACAAAATGAAAATAAAAAGGAATTACATCGATCACAAAAACTAATCAAATTAACATGTGAAAACATCCATATAAATTGTGCAGCCGTGCTCCAAGCAATAAAGTGCAGTAGTGCTTTAAACTTCAAGGTGCATCACACACCCCTCCTGTGTCCCCACTCACCAAAAGGAATGGACCCCTGGCTTTTCAGTCCAGAAGTCAAATTAGGCTTTAGCGTTGGCTATGAATGGTTAATCACAGGTGGATCCCCTGAATTTCTTCCCCAATCGCGATGATCATGAGTGGATAATGGCACCAAAAATGAAAAGAAGGGTGAAGTACACTTAAAACACGCTTAATTGCGCAATGTAGATAGGTAATTACAGACTGAGAACATTTGTATCCAGCGTGCGTTTCACAGAAACCAGAAGTGACGTAGTTTGGACTCAACCACCGGAAATTACGTCTAAACAGAAACCACTCCTTATAGGACCAGATGGGCAATTCCGAGGCTTTGTGTGGAGAGGAACGATCAGGCTGTGTATACTGACAGACTGACAGCACGGGCAGATATACTTCACCTGCACATATTTAGCTTCCATAGTGTACACTTTCTTCCCCAATCGTGATGATCATGAGTGGATAATGGCACCAAAAATGTAGATAGGTACTTACTATCTGAGAAAATTCATATCACATGAGGTATTGCAGTAAAAACAACCAGGAGACACTGCATTCAGCGTGCGTTCCACAGAAACAGGAAGTGACATAGTTTGGATTCAACCACCAGTAATTACATCTAAATGGAAACAACTCCTTATAGGACCAGATGGGCAATTCAGAGGCTTTGTGTGGAGAGGAACGATCAGGCTGTGTATACTGTGCAGAGCCAGACAGAGATCTCCAGGACATTATTATGGGAAGACTGACAGTACGGGCAGATATACTTCACCTGCACATATTTCGACATTCAGCTTCCGTGGTGTACAATTTTCACTGTGATGGCAGAGGCAGGATTTGAACCCTGGTTGCCAGCACATCTCTTATTCTATTCACTACTCTTACCTGTGGAGCCACTACCCAGTGCTTTAAATTTCTGTAAGGACCTGAGTCAGGAGTTATGTTTATTAACATAGGGAGCACAGGCAACTTCTCTCTATGACGTGGCCTGATTGGGATGCAAACCCAGAACCCCAAGTGCTAAGCTGTAAGCCACCAAGCTGACTTTTTTTGTTAGTGTCATTATCCACTCATGATCATCATGATTGGTGAAGAAATTTGAGGGATCCTCCTGTGATTAGCTATTCATGACCAACTCTAAAGCCTGATTGACTCCTGGACAGAAAAGCCAGGGGTTCATTCCTTTTGGTGATTGGGGACACAAGAGGGGTGTGTGATGCACCTTGAAGTTTGGAGCAGGTACAGTTTAGTTCTGCTTTAAGTGAAGCTACTAACATACACCCTTCAACGCAGAATCCATAAGGTATTTTTGCAAAACTTTATTTGTGTTTAAAGCTCTTTCTATGCATGATTTAGACGACCCCATCTTTGGTATACTTAGTAAGTCAATCTTGACTTTTGCTCAAAGTCAGAGGTCAGACTTTCTTCTCAGCATCTTGCAATGCAATTTGGCTGCCTCTGTGACCAATATAAAGGCACCTAAATAAACTATGGGTTACAAGTGGTGAAAGTGAACTTTATCTCATCTTGTCTGACATTTCAAAGGTTATTTCTTTTAAAGAGTTAAGCCTAGTACACACTACAGTTTTTTTTTGTGCATCCCGCTTTGGTCAGAGTTGCTGTACTAACCATGATCAGTGCTCTTTGCCGCTCTTTGCCATTGGCTGAGAGAGCTAATCGGGAGTCTGTCGACTGTTGGTATTCCAGCATGCATGTCCGACAGAAGCCACCCAAACGGCCAGCTTCTGTCGGACAGACAGACATACGTACGGGCAGAATGTCGGCTGTTTTATTTTGTACCGGCAAATATCGCCCGACATTTTGCCTGTGTGTACGGGGCTTTAGTGAAGAAACGTAGCCACTCTATCAGAAGGACTGCATGTGAACAAATTATGGTTTGGCAATCATTTTATGTGATTGCACTTTTAAACCATATGCATTTTGCACATTTGCAGAATTATTATTCAGAATATATTTGCCATGTTAACCAAATACCCATTTGCACTGATTACTGTCATTTCTTAAAAAAAATAAACACTATTTGGAGAGAATGTGCTTCCATCAAGTTACAAAGCACATTTCCACTCATATCTCTTGTATTGGTGATCAGTGATCTATTTGCAAAAGTTGTTCAGTTCAACTATATTTGTTTAGCATTAGGGAAACTAGTTTCGGTTATGGTCAGTCTAAAGTTATAAGGCAAAAGCTCTTGTCTATCCACTCATCTGTCTTTTCCACTAGTATATCTTTATGTCTTAAAGGATTTGTAAACCACTGTGTTTTTTCACCTTTATGCATTCTATGCATTAAGGTGAAAAACCTTCTGTCATGCAGTAGCCCCCCAGACCCCCCCCCCCCGTTTTACTTACCTAAACCTGTTCTTTCTCGCCTCAGGGAAGAGTACACCAGCTCTAGCCAGTGTCTTGTGTCCTGATTGGATAGATTCATAGCAGCGCAGCCATTGGTTCCGGCTGCTGTCTATCAAATCCAATGATGCGGGTGCCGGGGGCGAGGCTGAGTCCTGCTGTCTGTGTCAATAGACGAAGCAGCAGGACATAGGAGCATGCCGGCACAGGTGTCTCAAAGGCGAGCGCTTCCCGGGGTACTCAAGAAGAGGAGGAGCCACGAGTGTCTCTGAGGGACCCCAGAAGGGGAGGATCGGGGGGCACTCTGTGCAAAACCAACTGCACAGAGGAGGTAAGTATGACGTTTGTTATTTAAAAAATACGAGGGTTTAGTAACCCTTTAATAGCTGTCCCTGTAGCTACAGTATTATTTATCTTGCTTCCTTTTTATCTATTTCTGTGCCTACTTACGTTTATCTAACGGTCTCATATCTATCTACAGTATCTATCTTTCTATCTTTCTATCCATCTATCTATCTTTGGATGCCCATGTAATGTCTACAAACAAACATTTATCCACTGTGAATGTGGAAGATAGATAGATAGATTGATAGATAGATAGAAAGAAAGAAAGAAAGAAAGAAAGAAAGAAAGAAAGAAAGAAAGAAAGAAAGAAAGATAAATAGATATATAGATAGATAGATAGATAGATATGAAGCATAGTCTTTTCAATACCCTGAACTCTCATGGATTATAATATACAACTAGGCTGAGACAGCTACACCCCAAGAAGGGTGTAAAGAGGTTTGGACATCAGAATAAAATCTTCCATTTCTCACCTGTGCTAGAAGTGCGCAGAACCCAGTGTCACGTACCTGGTTATGGAGCTCAACGTGCAGGGAGCGGCCTCTCGTAAGCCTCCGACTCAGGACCTCCTGGTAGAATGGACAGAGGGTCAAGAGTCCGGAGGGGCACAAGTGCCTGATGGTAAAGCTGGGTAGCGGTCCGGAAGCGATAGCAGGCAGGTGTATGCTGGCCCAGGAGAAGCACCAAGCAGCAGGCAGAGGCGGTGGTATGGCACTAGCAGGTACAGGAATCAGGCAGGTGAGCAAGCTGGACAGGAGCCAGGTAAGTGGTTCAGGAATCAGGGTAAGTCCAGAGAGTAGTCGATAGTCCAAGCCAGGTCGGTAACATAGGCGGGCAGAGACAGAGCCAGGGGTTAAGCAGGAGCCGTAGTCAGGTTAAGCCGGGGTCATAGGCAGGTTGCAGGCAAAGAAGGTCACAGGAAGCCGGGTCAAGTACACAGAAGATCAACAGGTAACAGGTGCAGATTCTTAGGTAAATGCTGTAGACTGGTCAGCAAGATGGAGAGGCATCAGGCAGTTTAAATAGCGTTGATCCATGTCACAAAAGTTGCGGATTTCAGAACCTATCATTAATGGTCCCCTAAGTCCTAGAGGGCCTTTGTTTATACAGTTGCAAAATGGGTATGTATGTATCTGCTTTTATAAGAAATTATGTTTCTGTCCTATATTTCTCGTGCATCTCTCCATTTTTCTGTATATCTCTATCTGTACTATCTATCTATCTATCTATCTATCTATCTATCTATCTATCTATCTATCTATCTATCTATCTATCTATCTGTTCTTCCATCCATCCACACATCCATCCTTCTATCCATCCCAGATATTAAAGTCTAACAACCTTAAAAGCATTTCTGAAACAAGTTTTATTCCCTGCTATTAGTTGGGTATCGGCGAGCAATCTGCTGAATAAGTTATGCAGACATTACTTTTCATTTTGCATGAAATTATATTAGTGTTGCTAAGTATTGAATTAGTATGGGTAATTAATTGCTGCTTAATCAGAAAGTTAACACTGAATGGTATAAATGGAGGCAGTTAATAAGTATGAATGAAGAGATTCATCACTAATTATGTCACTCATTCTGCCAGGGAGGAGACTCATTAACATGGCCAGCTGCAATATTTAATACAGTATTTTACCTAGAAAAAAATAGAATCAATTTATTATTATTTAATTTCATGTGATTTTTTTTTAAACTTAGATTTTTTTTTAAACTGTAAGCTAAGCAGCAATGTAGTAGGTGGCAGGTGTCATCCCTGGACATCACATCTATATTAGTGATTCATGTATGTATCGCTGCCATTTACATTTTTAAATTCATTCAGCAAGGGAGTAATCCCATATGATGCCTGAGGGAAGGAGCGCTGTGGAACAAGCTGATTAAATTGTGTTCGGCGGGCTCTCTTAACCTGCTCATTTATTAATTCCTAAACTGAAGAGTTAATTCTTTCAGCCCTTTATATACAACATGGGGATCTATTTATTCCACTTGGTACATAGGTGATCTTTTTAGTAGACCAGAGGCTACAAAATAATCTAGTACGCAAGTATTACAATTAATTTGTAGATTAGAGTTACTAAAAAACTTTTTTTTTTATTATAGGAGTTGCGTCTTGTTTTCCTTAACCTTGTCCTACAATGTTTCCTACAAGGCATTTCTAAAGTACCATGCAAGACGAAAACTTGGTAACATTAACATTTGCAAATTTTTTTTGTGTGTATTTTTTGTAAAACAGCTATATCTTTTACTATTTTACTAGGTAACTTATTTGGACAGTATGGGGCAGATTCACATACAGTTGGACAGGCGCAGCGTATCAGAGATACGCTACGCCGCCATATCTTACCTGGCGTAAATTTGAATCCAGGAAGAATTTGCGCTGTAAGTTACGGCGGCGTAGTGTTTTTCTGGCGGCGTATTTTAATTTTGGGTGGGTTGGGGGCGGGTTTCATTTAAATGAAGCGCGTCCCCGCGCCGAATGAAATGCGCATGTGTCGTTCCTAAATTTCCCTCCGTGCATTGTGCTAAATGATGTCGCAACAACGTAATTTTTTTTAACTTAGACGTGACTTACGTCCATCCCTATTCACAGACGACTTACGCAAAAAAAATAATTCAAATTTCGACGCGGGAACGACGGCCATACTTTAACATGGCAAGTCTATCTATACGCCACAAAATAGAAGCTTTAACTATACGCCGGAAAAAGCCGACTACAGACGACGTAAGAGAATGCGACGACCGCGTGTACGTTCGTGGATCGTCGGAAAAAGCTCATTTGCATACCCGACGCGGAAAAAGACGCAAACTCCACCCAGCGGACGCCGAAGTATTGCATCTGCGATCCGAAGGCGTACCAAGCCGTACGCCTGTCGGATCTTACCCAGATGCTGCCTTTTCTTGGTTTGAGGATTCAAACTAAAGATATGACGCAGGAAATTTGAAAGTACGCCGGCGTATCAGTAGATACGCTGGCATACTTGCTCTGTGAATCTGCCCCTATATTTTTTTTCTACACAAAAAGGTTGGACAATTAAAGAGGCAAAACTTTACTACAGTAAGGGCCCTTTCACACATGCATAAAAAAAAAAAAAAAATAACACCTGCAAGACAAAGGCGTAATGAGCTAGTATGCATAGCATATTAGCTCATTATGTAACACTCACCTGGGTTCGAAGCCCCTGCTCGAGTTAATTTCGGGTAGCGCGGCTCCGGCGCAGTGATTTGCCAAAGCCGCAAAGCTTGTGGGAGCAGCCAGTCACGGCATGACCTCCTTTAGAAACGGCACGATCGCCGTTTTTAAAGTGCGCCTGCGCCGATGTCTACGACGCATGCGCCGTAGACAACGGCGCAGGCGCACTTTAAAAACGGCAATGTCTCTATTGTAAATATCTGCTAAATCGTGGAGGTTTAGGAGATATTTCAGGGACCTACAGGTAAGCCTTAATCTAGGCTTACCTGTAGGTAAAAGTGGTTGTACAGGGTGTACAACCACTTTAAACCTTTATTATATTGATTATATTGCAGCTTACCAATTCCTAGATGTGATGGGTGAGTTTTTTTTTTTTTTGGGGGGGGGGCTTCATTTCTTTTATTTTAATCTGGTAATTTGGCCATTAAGTCTGTTGTTTTTTCAACAGAACAAGATCTTCTGTAAATGTGATACTAAACCCAGCAACGTGCATTCACTATATCTGGTCTCCCACAGTACGCAGGACATGGAATGCAATTATTTTAGTAAATATAAACTGCTAAATACCATTTCTCATTAGCAGTTAGAGCAGTCCTGTGACTTCTATCAGTGTCCAGAGTACAGGTTAAAGCTTGTAGGAGGAGATTTCATTCTCCCCTGATTGTCCTATGAGGCTGCAGGACCCCTGTCTGGACAATGCTGATTGGCCCTGTGCTGATCACAAGAAAAAAGAAATCTCTAGCAATACACACCAAACTGAGCATGTTCAGAGTGCCCCAAAAGCTCTGTTCTATCAGCAGATGGATTGGAACAGTAAAAGAAGGGGAGGATCAGAAAAGATAGGATCAAACAGCCTTTTTACACAAGGTGGAGGATTAACCCCTTGGGTTTCACAGTGAATATAACAAGCATGCTTTACTGCATATACAGACTGATTTTACTGTTGTGGGTTTAGTAAAACTTTAAAGGTGTTGAGATAAACCATATATCACTGGCAAGGCTGCTTACAATGATCAGCTTTTATTCATGTAAAACCTTTATACCAAAAGATTATTTTTTATGCTGTAACTGATTTTGTAACCATATTGTGAGCTGGAGTTTCACTTCAATTCGTTAGTGTATATAAATCTGTTAGTCCATCTAACACTCCACTCCCCCTCTGAAAAATAATACTACAGACCAATGGTGCCCCCTATGTTCCTTCATCCAGGGTGGGACACCCTAATACAGAAGGTGTTACTGGCCAGATCACCGGGGGAAAACATGGGGGGGCATAACAAAAGAATGCAGCCGCCACACCTAATAATTGGTAAGCTGCAATATATACGATTTTTGGTCCTGGGCTTAGTACTAGAAAGGGTAAGGCTAATCATTCTCATGCCCATCCGCAATGCTATTCGAAATGGCAATTTTTTTTCTAAACACCGTTTTTGCTATTTGTTTCTGTGGCATTTCTGGTCCGGCCGCCTAGACAATTTAGTCACAAGGCGATTCCCTTGGACTCCTGGGATATCAGTGTCATCTATCCCAACAGTCCATGGGAATCGCTTAATACGGAAACAATGCTGTGCAGTGGCATTACTGAGCAGGCACGAGATCAGGAGGTGCATGCTGGGTAGCCAGCTGCATCGAATCCTGGAAAGAAAGACAAGCGAGCTTCAGATGCCCACAACCGCAATAGACCCTGCCTGCTTCTGAGATCATGTTAGATTTTTTTGATTTAAAACAGACAAGAAGGAACACATTAGTGACAGTATTGAAATGTTAATGTAGAAGTGGTAACAATGACGGCGAGCATTTTGAAAAAAATTATATTTGGGGACTGGAACTCCGCTTTAAAGCTGTATGTGGTGTTACGGAAAAGTAAAATATTTAGGGACAGTTTTAGTAACAGTGCAAAACTGGCATCACATATTTGGCTATGATTTTGATTTTTTTTTTCTTTTACAATTAACTTGGATTACAGACTTCAGCATCCTATTCCAATTCATTTAAATTTGATGTAGTAATCAAAAAATAGAAAAAAATGCAATGCTTGGGAGGAACTTGTAGTGGAATCTGGAAGTCGCCTTTATAATAAGGTGGTAACCAGATATCTGCCCCCTCATAGGCCAGGCCCCTTGTGACCAAATTTGGTCGAAGACAGGACCCAGAATCCCCGGCTGTCTATTTACATTTGTACAGCAGAGAAATCTCCCATCCAGCATTGGGAGTGTGGCATGTAAAACATCAGTAGGCATCGAGTCATCGCAATTGAAGTGGATTACATCACGGAGTGATCCTGGAAGAGCTCCCTCCACATACACTGATAGGATGCGAGCCCATCCCCCCTCCCCCCCTTTCGCAGGTCTACACCCGAGACTCCCTGCAAGCCTCTGTTTGGTTGACTCCTGCCTGGAGAGACGGGGGACGTTCTTTATGGGGATATTTGGGATCCTTTGTCTGCACCATGGCCATCATCTCTGGTTACATGTAGTTTCTTATATGCTTCGAGTGAATACAAATCCCCCTGAAGAAGACCAATTTGTGGTCGAAACGCGTATGGGTATTCTTATGGAAGCTACTTTATCAATGGCACTATATATTATTCCATTCTATCATTTAATATTTAATTATTGTTGAGATAGGTCTCAAACTGTCTGTAACCTGAATGTATTTAATATTACAACTGTCTGCATCTGCATTACCTGTGATACAGAAACCTTAGTAAAGATCTCTTTAATACATTTCCATGTCTTTGAATTTAATATACTTTACACAGTATGTCGCTTAAAAGCCCCCGGTTGGAATTTCTCCATTTTTGTCTTTACAACATTTTGGACTCTCAATATATGCATTTTTTTTGTCTCACATCACTGAATTATCTGATTGAATAACTTCTGGAGGTATTAATAACAATAATAATAATAAATAATTATTAAAAATACGACATAAAACATAATTTGGGGGTATTATCAAAATGTTTTTTTATGTGTTTTTTTTTTCAATTTTTTTCAAGGTATTTATTCATTTACTTTTAACTCTTTGTGCAAATGGATGTCTGGACTTCCCCTATTATAAAGGGGACTTCCAGATTCCACAATGAGCCCCCCCCTCATATTACACCACCTTCTTTTAGGAGCAATCGAAGGTGGGGATGAGGCTCTTGTCTCTCAACAATGGGACAGTAGTGCTTTTTTTGGGGGGACCCAACATTGCTTAGAGGCATGTGGCTTAACCTGGTATAGGAAGGTGGGCATATGCCTGCTGCTTTATCTTTTCTATAATTGATGATAGATTTACATTGCAGGACATTGTGATTGAGGCAAGATTACACTGGTGGATATTAATACCATATTTTTATAGTGTATTTTCTATAATGTAAATTAAATATTTTTCAAGGCGTGTGTTTTTATATAGATTTAACACTTCAGGTAAGGTTAAGGGGTAATGTAGGGGAAGGCAGTTATTATAAAGCGAGCTCCCAGATTTTGATATAAGCCCCCCCCACCCCATGTTACGCCCACTTCCTTCTTGGGGCATAAGATTGGGACAATGGTACTTTTCAAGGGGGGCTGCCCTCATGTAGAAGAGCCTATGCACCTTATTTTACCAAGAAAAGGAGACAGTGGGGCAGATTCATCAAGAGATACGACGGCGGATCTCCTGATCCGCCGTCGTATCTGTGAGAGCCGACAGTCGGATCTGTGAGATCCCACGGTCGGAGCTATGCGACTGATTCATAAGAATCAGTTCCGCATAGATCTCCCTTAGATCCGACTGGTGTAAGTGACTTACATCAGTCGAATCTTAGGCTTTAATCTCCCGCCGGCCGCTAGGTGTCGTCGCTTTTTTTTAAACGTCGCATATGCAAATGAGGAGAACCGCCGATTCACGTCCGTACGCCCGCCCGTCGCTCTTTTTCAACGTCGTTTGCGTTCGGCTTTTTCCGGCGGATAGCTACTCCTGCTAATATGAGGGGTAGCTAATGTTAAGTATGGCCGACGTTCCCGCGCCGAGTTTTAAATTTGTTACGTCGTTTGCGTAAGTACGTCGGGAATACGGATGGCCGTAAGTAACCTAGCCGCCGAAAACAATGACGTCCTAGCGACGTCATTTGGAGCATGCGCACTGGGCTTTTTCGCTGGCGGCGCATGCGCAGTTAAATCGGCGCGGGAACGCGCCTGATTTAAATTGTACACTCCCCCTAGCCGTGGAATTTGCATTCCGCCGGGGGGAGTTAGGATCCGACGGTGCAATTTGCGAGGTAAGTGCTTTATGAATCATGCACTAGCCTCGCTAAATTGCACCGGCGGATCGTAAAACAGGTAGATCTGGCGGATCTAAAGATCCGCTGATCTACATGAATCTGGCCCAATATGTTGATCATGCCAGTCTTCTCCCTTTTGCCCCTGCTTCCTTCTGCACTAAGACCATGTTATCCATGGTTTCATACTCATAGCAATGGTGACAGACATGCCCAGATCAGCCACCAAAGGGAATGGCAGGACCCTGTGCAATTAAAAGTCAAGCCTGCATTTACCAAGTCAGCCTCTGTTGTCACAGGCTGATGCACCCATAGTTGCATCAGCCTGTAGCTCTAGAGGAGAGAACAAGTATCTGTTCCCCTTTGTCATTAGCCATGGATAGTACATGGAAATGTGGTAGCATGTTTGATTTATAAAAGAGATATAATAAGGTGATATGACAGATTATTTCAATAACAAAGATTATTATGCTAAAGTATATTAACCTATAGTACAGGAAATGATTTTGAGGCTTTAGCCTTTATGTACAGTTTTAAATTCCACCCAGACACTTATCCAGGCATGCTACATGGGTGGCCAAAAAGAGAGTGCAGTAAGCTTGTGACTTTCCCTTCCTGTACCAGGCAAGGCCTGTGCCTTTTTAACATTGGGGAGGAACCTTGAGAGGGACAAATGTCAAAACCTCACACCCTTACAGGGCACACTTTCCCGATGTTGCCCCTTTCTCACCTCTGATGCCCCAAGAAGTAAGTGGGGACTTATAGCATAATCTTTAAGCCCCTTTTTAATAGTAGTATCTACCCCTTCCCAGAGGACTGAGTGCATGGGTACATTAAAATCCCTTACTCACTTCTAAAGAGTTAAATGTAAATAAACACACACCTTGAAATATATAGTACAATAAAAACACAATAAAAAAATAAAGTTAATATTGTCCCCTGATGTAATCCATGATGGCCAGTGATGTAAATCTTTCATCAATCATGGTGTCAAGCGTGTCAATGATGTCTTGAGTGACATCATTGACCAAATATGGTTAATGAACAAAATTCTTCAATAACATCATCTGAGGTCCCTGATCTTTTCTTTCCATTAGAGCAGCTGGGAATTTGGGCAGGAAAATTGCCACATTAGTTCTTCAGGTCTCTGAAATGCGGACAGGCTAGCTTAGTCTCAAACCCACATCCCGTACCCGAACCCAAAGCTCATCCCTAATTACATATAAGCAGAATATCATATAAAAATATATACAGTACATTAATATATAAACTGTATACTGTAATAAATATATATATATATATATATATATATATATATATATATATATATATATATATATATATATATATATATATATATATATATAGATAGATAGATACCCACAATAAAGAATTAAGAAATTGTGATGTCACTTTATAATTGTTTTTATTTTAACCCACTTGAAATGTGCTATCAAAAATCTCAAAATAATTGGATACAATTTTCATAATGCTTGTACCAATATGTATTTCATAAACAGAACACATAAGCATAATGTGATTTTGCACCACTGTGATATAGTTCCATTTACACGCAGCCTCTCATAGTTTGAGGTCAGAGGGTATGATTTAATGGACTGGCACCAGGTGGCAGTTGAGGCCCCTTTAACCATGCTTGGTTGATTTAGCCATCAACAACTCATGTCCTGCACCATAAAAAAATATTATCTATATTAAATATGTGTTGGCGTAATATGCACAGGCACATTAAAGGCAAGAAAATAATGTTTCATGGGTGCAGCAATTCGTGCAGATCCCATTAAAGAGAAGATATATATATATATATATATATATATATATATATATATATATATATATATATATATATATATATATATATATATATATATATATATATTATTTTTATTTTTTTTTTGATGCAATAGCTTCTACCAAAACTACATAATACAACATACTGATCTTTTAGGGTATTCACAGGTAATTTTGTCACAAAATCATTATATACTGTAAGGCTATTACATAAGAGCAATATAATGGAATACTCAGCAGGAGCTCAGTGCATGACAATGTATAGATAATCAATTTCTAAAGTTTTGCTCAGTTTTCCACTATGAATTCATAAAATTATCTCAAATTGCAATGGCTTTTCAATGTGTTACATCCCGATTTTTTGCCCTACAAAGAAATCAACTGCATCCTCTGACATTATTTTTCCAAAAACCATAGATATGCATATCATAATTATTTGTTTGGCTGTTGGAGATTTGATGTGCATTGACATTAAATATATATATATTTTATATATAATTCACTATATTGTCAAAAGTATTGGGATACCTGCTATTACATGCACATGAACTTTAAGGGCATCCCAGTCTTAGTCAGTAGGGTTCAATATTGAGTTGGCCCTCCCTTTGCAACTATAACAGCTTCAATTCTTATGGCAAGGCTGTCCATAAGGTTTAGGAGTGGGTCTATGGGAATACTTGACCATTGTCTGATGGTTATACAGTGTCTCACAAAAGTGAGTACACCCCTCACATTTTTGTAAATATTTTATTATATCTTTTCATGTGACAACACTGAAGAAATTACCCTTTGCTACAATGTAAAGTAGTGAGTGTACAGCTAGTATAACAGTGTCAACTTGCTGTCCCCTCAAAATAACTCAACACATTAATATCGAAACCACTGGCAACAAAAGGGAGTGAATATGTCAAAATTGGACCCAATTAGCCATTTTCCCTCCTGGTGTCATGTGACTCGTTATTGTTACAAGGTCTCAGGTATAAATGGGGAGCAGGTGTATTAAATTTGGTGTTATCAATCTCACTCTCTCATACTGGTCACTTGAAGTTCAACTTGGCACCTCATGGCAAAAAACTCTCTGAGCATCTGAAAAAAAGAATTGTTACTCTACACGAAGATGGCCTAGGCTATATCAAGATTGCCAAGACCCTGAAACTGAGCTGCAGCACAGTGACCAAGACCATACAGTGGTTTAACGGGACAGGTTCCACTCAGAACAGACCTCGCTGTGGTCGACCAAAGAAGTTGAGTGCAAGTGCTCAGTGTCATATGCAGAGGTTGTCTTTGGGAAATAGACATATGAGTGCTGCCAGCATTGCTGCGGAGGTTGAAGGGGTGGGGGGTCAGCCTGTCAGTGATCAGACCATATGCCACACACTGCAGCCTGTCAGTGCTCTGACCATATGCCACACACTGCATCAAATTGGTTTGCATGGCTGTTGTCCCAGAAGGAAGCCTCTTCTAAAGATGATGCACAAGAAACAGTTTGCTGAAAACAAGCAGACTAAGGACATGGATTACAGGAACCATGTCCTGTGCTCTGATGAGACCAAGATAAACGTATTTGGTTCAGATGGTGTTGTGGTAACCAGGTGAGGAGTACAAAGACAAGTGTGTCTTGCCTACAGTCAAGCATGGTGGTGGAAGTGTCATAGTGTGGGGCTGCATGAGTGCTGCCGGCACTGGGGAGCTACAGTTCATTGAGGGAACCATGAATGCCAACATGTACTGTGATATGCTTCAGCAGAGCATGATCTCCTCCCTTTGGAGACTGGGCCGCATGGCAGTATTCCAACATGATAACAACCCCAAACACACCTCCAAGATGACCACTGCCTTGCTAAAGAAGCTGAGAGTAGAGGTGATGAACTGGCCAAGCATGTCTCCAGACCTAAACCCTATTGCTCATCTGTGGGGCATCCTCAAACCGAAGGTGGAGGAGCGCAAGGTCTTTAACATCCAGCAGCTCTGTGATGTTGTCATGGAGGAGTGGAAGAGGACTCCAGTGGTAATCTGTGGAGTTCTGGTGAACTCCATGACCAAGAGGGTTAAGGCAGTGCTGGAAAAAATGGTGGCCACACAAAATATTGTCACTTTGGGTCCAATTTGGACATTTTCACTTAGGGGTGTACTCACTTTTGTTGCCAGCGGTTTAGACATTAATGGCTGTGTTGAGTTATTTTGAGGGGACAGCAAATTTACACTGTTATACAAGCTGTGCGCTCACTACTTTACATTGTAATAAAGTGTAATTTCTTCAGTGTTGTCACAAGAAACGATATACAAAATATATACTGTACAAAAAGTTGAGATACAGTATATGCATTATATCTTTACATTGTGCCTGGCAGTGATCAGTCTGCTGTAACTGACTATCCACTGGGCGTTTACTATGGACATTCATTTCTATATTAATATCTACAAATAAACCAATGCATTTGCATTTTAAAGAGCCTGCATTTTGATTGTATGGCTAATAAAAGAGAGATGGCTATATTAGTGTACACTTGAGTGATTTGACTTTTTAACTGTACAAATATTTATGATTTATTGCTACAATGCTTCATTTTCATTAGTACATCTGCCAAGCCTCAAAATTCCGCTTTGCACTTGGACTGCTATAAAACAATTGCATACCACTGAAGAAGATCCAGTGGGGATTGAGAGGGTATGGATAGAAATATGGAATACAGACTATAAATTTATAGCAGCCAATCAGATTTCAGTTTGATACAGTCAGGTTAGTTAAAGCTTACCTTGACTAGTCACTGCAGCTTACTGCATTTTTAAGCCTCTTTTTTAAATGATTACGTATGCACAGTAATTATAGTTAGTCTAGACTCTAGACTATTACTTTAAAGCATGGATGTTTCTGATACTGGTAATTATGTTATGTAATCTCTGCGATAAAAAAAAAAAAACATATCTGACAAGAGATTCACAATTTTTGCCTGCAATTCACTGTTTGAGAAATTAGCATCTTATTGATCTATGATTGTCTACAGATTTATTACTGCATTTCGAAACATTTACTGTAATAATTGGAGATTTTCCTACCCTCGGGGACGGAAAATATAGATTTTATTAAAAACAGGAGGCGAGTATTATGCTATAATCTTTCTTTACTGTCATCCAGCAGCAAGAGAGTTAATGAAAAGAAAAAACGTTACACAGATAGGTATGCAAATGAACATAGGTAGACTGTCCAATCAGGTAACAGGAGTATGTTATAAAGGTGAGGTACAGGTGATATTCTTCCTCTTTCTTGATGATAAAACTAGACTGGAAATAACTTGAACTGGAAACTAATTTGAACAACTTGAACTGGAACTCATTCTTCAATATGTCATGAAGTCCACAGTAGAATAGGCGCATTAAGCTGAAAAAGAATGCATTATGTAAGAGCAAAATAAATCTTGAAGGGTAGGGTATTAGGGTGGGATAATACTCGCCTCCTGTTTTTAATAAAATCTATATTTTCCGTCCCCGAGGGTAGGAAAATCTCCAATTTTATGGCAAACAGGAGGCTCATATTATGCTTGTTCAAAGCTGTATACTCTAGAGCATTAAATAAACGTACAACCTATAGTTATAATACATTCATAGACACATGAGATTCAGGTCTAAAGTAGAAATTCTTAAAAGTGGATTCTAAAGACCAGTTTGCGGTTCGCATTAAATCTGATAGAGAACCACCTGATTGAAATACCTTAGTGGCCATTGCACCTCTGGTGGAGTGGGCGCCAAATATGGAAATGTCAATGTCTGCCAAATCCATGGTTTGTCTCACCCATCTAGCCAAGGTGGGTGAGGAAACTGGATGGAAGGGTTTGCAGTAGGAAATTAGTAATTGAGATGAGTCAGGGTCTCTAAAAGGTTGAGATTTGGTTTCATAGGTTTTTAGACATTGGACTACACAAAGGTTTGGATTGAAGGGAAAGGCCGGATAGAAGACCGAATGTAAGTTGGTCTATGTGCGTCTGAAAATGGAAAATTGAACACCCTGGGGAGAGAATTGTCTACGGGATATATCTAGGGCTTTTACATCCGCTACTCTTTTAAGGGAGATGAGACAAAGTAGTACTGTTAGTTTGAAAGATAGAAGTTTTAAAGACAGATTCTCATTATCACCCCAGGAGTTAAGAAAATTTAAGAGGATGAGGATTCTGAAATAGGTCTAGTGGAATAGAAGGGAATACTGGGAGTAATCGTGGGTAGTCTATGCTCATCTCCAGAGCCTGAGGGAACCATGTTTGGGATGGCCAGTAAGGGGTTATCAGAACTATGTTCGATTCTAGGTAACGTGTCAGAAGGAGAGCCCTTGATATTAGAGCAAAGGGGGGGAAAGCGTAAGATGTTCCTTTCGGTCAAATTTGTAGAAGGGCATCTGTCCCCAATGCTTCTGGGTCTGGACGCCAATTGAAATATGTTGGAATCTGTCTGTTCAGGCGTGATGCAAACAGATCTATCTGGAAAGGACCCCACAGGGAGTTTTAGATGTTGAAAAATTGTCTGGTTCAACATCCAATCGCTGGAATCTGTTAGATAACAGGGAATTCCAGTCTGCAATGGAATTGGATAGGCCTGGGATGTATTCCGCCTTCAATATAATGTTCTTGTCCAGGCAAAAATGCCAAAAATCCTTTGCAATGTTCGCCAAAGGTTTGGATTTTGTACCTCCTAAGCGATTGATGTATTGTACTGCGGATATGTTGTCCATGCGCAGTAGAATACAACAATCGGATCTGTCTCTCGCAAAACTCTTGAGAGCAAATGATCCCGCTAAGAGTTCGAGACAATTTATATGTAACAGAGCTTCGTCTGGAGACCATTTCCCTCCTGTTGTAAGAGGGCCGCAGCGAGCACCCCAACCTGAGTTGCTTGCGTCTGATTCTATTATTAAATCCGGATGTGGATGGAAAAAAGTCTTCCCATTCCACATCTGGATGTGAGTCAGCCACCAAAGTAATTCTTCTTTGGTGTCCGGAGTTAGTGTTATCTCGTCGGAATATGCCAAGCCGTCTCTTAGATGTTGGGCTTTTAGTCTCTGTAGTGCTCTGTAGTGTGGAGGTGCCCGAAATATCGCTTGAATGGAAGCTGATAATAGACCGACAATCCTCGCAATTGTCCGAAGAGATATTTGACTTTTGTTCAGGACTGAGCGAATCTCTCTTCTGATCGTCTTCAATTTCCTGTTTGGAAGACTCAGAAGGGATAGTTGGGTATTGACAAGAAAACCCATAAATTCTACCTCCTTTGAAGGGGTTAGGATGGATTTCTTGTAATTGATTATGAATCCCAGCATGTTCAGAAGGGATATCGTCCATTGAATGTGTAAATGAATAGTCTGAAGTGATTGTGCCATGATCAAAATGTAGTCTAAATATATTATTAGACGAACACCCCTGCTCCTTAGAGCTGCTACTACTGGTTTCAGTAGTTTCGTAAAGCACCAGGAGGCAGATGACAGACCGAATGGTAGACTGGTGAATTGCCATTTCTTGTTTTGCCACAGGAATTGAAGAAATGGTTGGGAATTCTCGTGCATGTGCACTGAAAGATAGGCATCATACAGATCTATTTTTGCCAACCAGTCTCCTTGTAATAAAAGGTCTTTTAACAGGTGAATATCTTCCATTTTGAAATGGCGGTAATGGACGAAATTGTTTAGATATTTCAGATTTATTACTGGTCTGAAACCTCCATCCTTATTTTTTGACCAGGAACAGGTTGCTCACAAAACCTGGAGTTTGCAAGGGAACTTGAACTATGGCCCCTTTGGAGTAAAGCTCTTTTATCTCCAGTGAGATGAGCTTTTTGTCCTCTTCTGAGAACCTTATTGGAATAGGATCCTGACTTTGAGTCGGTAAAGAGGTGAAATCTATCTGGTAACCTAACACGGTGTTCAGAGGGCCTCTGGGGAAATGACCTTCGGTAGAAGATCTGTTGGCAAATCGGCCCTTGCGTTTCCCAGCTTTGGGAAAAACTTTGGTTGGAAAACCTTTTTGAGTGATGATTGGGCCTTGTCTAAAGAAGTAAAGAGAGCTACGTATTTGTTGATCTCTTTAATAAAAGAGTCACCAAAAAGTAGACCCTTGGTGATGGAAGATGGTTGAGATGAAGCGAGATGCATTAGCTGTGGATCCAGCTTCGTCAGAATCGATCTTCTTCTTTCGCTAGAGATGGCCGCATTGGCGTTGCCAAATAGTACAATGGCTCGCTGAGCCCAACCTTTCAGGACATTTAAATCTATTGGGGTGTTAGATTAAACTGCTTCTTCTATTAAATCTAGAATCTTAGCTAAGGGGCCTAACATGTCTAATAATTTATCTTGACAGAAACGATATTATCTGTCCACCCCCTTTTTTGGGTGTTTTCCTGATTTTAGAAGGAATTTAACTAATGCGGGGTCTAATTAGGGTGTATTGGCTAATTTCTTTGGGAGGGACGGTCTCGGGCACTCTGCTCTTAACTTACTAGCCTCGTTCTTATCTAATGGTTTCTGGATCCAGAGGCTTAAACATTTCGTAACTAGGGAATGGGTAACCCATTCCCCTGAACGGGGATGTTTAATTTGACCTGGGTCGAAATACGGATCACCAGAGCCGTCTATAATAGCATCCTCGGATTCCTCCTTTTCAAGGGTATTCCTTCTTCTGCATCAGAGACATTCTCATATTCCTTATCAGAAGAATAATTGCTGGAAGAGGTACGGTAAGAGTCTGGTTTTTGCCTCTTTGAGGCCATTTTTTACCCGTTGTAAGATCAACTCCTCCCGGGCAGAGGGTATAACGTGTGACCTCTTGTCACTGACAGTAGCCTTTCCTTTACTAGGAGGCTTAGAAGATTCACCCTGGTTCTCCATCAGGACCATTCTTTTAGAATGGGAGGGACCGGTATGAGATATATGATGTCGTTTTTGAGACACTTTACCCGCTTTTTTCAATCCCTGAATCATGTGGGATGTAGAGTCCTCCGCTGACCAATAAATATCAGATGGGGTAATAGGTAAAGGTTCAGGGGTAACCTGAGGTTTACTTTGAGACAGGGCCATGACTACCGATTGTGCAATGGAATCATGCATGGCCGTCTGCATAGCAGATTGGATGGATTTATCTATTATGGATTGGATTTTCTGGTTTTCCTCAGGGATATCTGAGGGGGTAACAGTAGTGGAATCTTTATTAGACATAGTGAGGTGTGAGTAAATGTGATTGACTTAAGACAAATTATTCTGAAAGAGAAAAAATAATAGAACTAATTAATATATATGCAGCAGAACTATATATATTTTTTGTATCAGCAGACAACATATATGTCAGCAAGAGGGCACATATATTATGAGCGTACACCCAAACATATACATATATATATATTTATTACTAATATTCTGACTGCAGTTCAAAGTGTGTAAGTATATATGTATATATATATATACATACATCCATATATATACATATATATATATAAAAGTATATATACATATATCTATATGCATATATCCATATGAACAAACATATGTTTATTTAAATTTGTTTGTGTAAATGTGTTACTATTTGTTTGTGTGTGCCAAACATACACCCCTGAACCCAAACCGGGTTCAGGGTTGGTATGTGGCAGGCACACACCCACACAGGAGAACAGACTTTCTGTCAGGGAACGGCGGTATAGCAGCGCTGCAGCGCAGTGAGGAGACACACTGCCTGTCGGGCCGCGAATCTGCGCGGGACCGCGCCACAGCTGAGCACCAGCTGTGAGGAAACGATATCCCGGACTGCCGGGATACCGCCGAACGGCCGCGGTGAGGGGATGCGGGCCGTCAGAGAACAAGTGAGTGTGCTGTAAGCGGGGGTATTGGAATGGTGAGGAGACCACCTGGGAAGATAATGAATAGAAGGGGGGTGGGCAATGCTGGGACTGCCATTAAGGATAAAAAGTATGGCCCTGCAAACTGTGACAAGCGCAGGGTTGCAGGGAAAACTCTACATATATATATATATTTATATTCATTTTCTGCAATAAGTTATATATTGTGACAGGGTACATGATTCCATGTATGTCAGTGAGAGGTTGTAAAGATCAGCTTTCCCTGTCTTAGAAAGGGTTAAGCCTGGCCAACAGGAAAACCTCCTCTCTCTCCCTATTAATTACACAACACCTGATAGAGACTGGAGGAGGGAGAGCTCAGCCTGAGGCATGCTGAGCTGAACAGGACAGGTTGGAGACTGTCTTCTTTGGAGAAACAAGGTCTGTTGTCACAGACAAACACTTATTTGGACTATTATTTGTTTATTTGTTTTATACTGGAGGCTGGAATAGCCCCTCCAGTACACAGTAGTCAGGGACCGTACTGTTAGTTAGCTTCCTAAGCTGAAGTAGGCCGTTTTGTTTTTGTATTATTTCTTTTGAGTGCAATAAAGCCATATTTATTGCTTAAGTTCAGCGACTTTGCTGCATTACATTACCGCTATTCCGTGCGACCTTGTCACAATATATATATATAATATATGTAGAAGCATCTGAGGAAAAAATTTCAATGTACTTATCTGGCTGGAGCAGCAAGAAAGAGGAAGAATATCACCTGTACCTCACCTTTATAACATACTCCTGTTACCTGATTGGACAGTCTACCTATGTTCATTTGCATACCTATCTGTGTAACGTTTTTTCTTTTCATTAACTCGCTTGCTGCTGGATGACAGTAAAGAAAGATTATAGCATAATATGAGCCTCCTGTTTGCCATAAAATCGGTAAATAAGCCAAATGTAAGCGACATACGAACTAGGTATACGCAGTGTAGAAATGTTCCTTTTTTTTACCTAGGCACAGAGTTTGGAAAATTAGACTCTTGTTTCTTTTTGTTTTTTTGGGGGGTTCAATCATTTTTTTTATTGATTTTGTAGAGTAGGTAACAGAAATATAGCTTCTTGATACAATATCAATAAATATACCGTATTTTCCAGCGTATAAGACGACTTTCTACACCCAAATCATGCTGCCAAAATAGGGGGGTTGTCTTATACGCCGGGTGCAGAGGCCGGCCGGGTGATCGGTACCTGTTAAGGAGGCCGCCAGATCGAGGAGAAGCCCGCCGGGTGCTCGTTACCGGGTGAAGACGCAGCCAAACCCATGTTTAAATGCCTGGTGCCTCGGTACTGCTATTGCGGCCGTCGGGTGCTCGGCAATGCAGTGTATACAGTGTACGCCGCTCAGCCAATCCTGGCGGCGATGCACTCTGTTGCTGAATGAAGCCTGCTGGAATTGGTGCGGCGCAGGCTGATAATGTCACAGCCTCTGCCAATCCGAGCAGGCTTTGCATCCATCAACCATCTAGTCAAATGTATTGCCTGCCATCATTGGCTCAGCGGTGCACACTGTATCTAAAAATTATTAGGGTATTACCATATTATACTGCAGTCTTCTACTACAAAATCATTATTATCATATACTGCAGTCTTTTACTACAAGTATAAAGCCCTACATCAAAAGTTTTATGGTACCTTTAAATCAAATCTGATGTTTTTTTTTATTTTTCTGATTTTTTTTTTTTTAATGGTGGTGTTGTCTCGGAAAGGGGTAGTCTTATACGGCGAGTATAGCCCGAAACCCAAGTTTTCACTGGAAAAATCGGGGGTCGTCTTATACGCCCAGTCGTCTTATACGCCGGAGAATATGGCATATATCACATAAAAGAAAGGATAACAACAGTAAATCTAATTATAAAGCGATGAGGAGAGAAAATATATATATATATATATATATTGCTTGTTTAAATTTAGATATGATATGTGTGTAGAAGAAGAAGAGAAAAAAAGGGAGGGGTGACGTAGGGCTCAGGGGGGCTGGGGGAGGTATGGTGGAAGGAGAGGGTTGGAGCATGTCCGGAACATATCCCCCATTGGTTAGTTAGCTTAATATGACATAACATAAAAAGTCATAGAGACCATGTTGCATTGGTAGGGTTTCCCCCTAAATACTAAATATAATTCAAGTGTCCCAAATTTTTCGAAAAAATATTGGTTCGATCAAACAAAGTGGCAGCTAATTAATCATTCGTGAAGTACCACAATGTTTTGTTTTTGACTTGTGCTATTGTTGGAATTTTGGACCTCCAAGCTTTAGCTAACATTTGTTTGGCCACCGTAAAAAAGAAGGAAAGTAATTTTAATTGATTAGGGGTATAAGAAGAGGGTTTAAAATTAAGCAGAGCCACATAAGGGTTATTGGGGACTTTTGTCTATAAACCCCTACCCAGAAACATTTAAGTTTTGGGAATTCCCACCATATGTGTACTAATGCGCCAGTCATGCCACAGCTCAGAAAGCAATGCAAATTTTGCTATTCTGGAAGGTACCATGTATGAAGTAAAAGTTTATAATTGTGTATGAAAAATACTTGTGCGCTGCTATATAACCAATAAGTGAGAAAAGTTTAACGAATAAACGAAAAGCTGCAACCATTCACTTAGTGATCTCACACTATACTAAATTATATTCAATCAAATTAATGGTGCGCTTATTACCTAGTTTCTGTATAAAAACGTGGTAAATAACCATGTATCTACCACATACAAAATAAACCTATAACGGTGAAACAACAAAATTAAAGTCCATATAAAAATGCATAGGGATCCTGTGTTTGGAGCAGGTGAATAGTCCACCCAAAATCCCAAATTTTCAATAGAAAGGTTAATTATGTCTAGGATAGAAAAGCTTGTTGTTTCCTTGACTGAACCAAGTGGATCAAATTCATAGTGTGTAACGGCTCTGGTGAACGGAGTGAACCACAACTGCGGTTAGCAAGGATTTCAATGCACTTCCTTATGTGAGAATTCAGTATTGGACCCCAGGCGTCACTCCACGCAAACAGGAGTTTGGGGGTTCTCTACATCATCTCTCTCTCACATAAAGAAAGGTGCTGAACTACAACATGCGACCAGAGCTTAGCGTTTAAATTATAGCATACACTCAAAGATTCCAATGCATTTCTATATGTAAGTGATTATCAGTACGGAACCCTAGGCCTCACTCCACACAAACAGGAGCCTGGGGGTTCTCTACACCACATCACCCAAACACAAAGAAGTACATTAGGCCACTAAGGGAATAGGTATGAAATACCTTCAACCCTTAGTATAGAAAAGTTAGAGCGAACATGTTCTGTAATTTAGGGCATGGCCCATTAACAAATAAGAACTAGTGTCAAGCACGTAGTAAATATGGGTAGTTATAGTTACATAGTTACATAGTTAGTCAGGTTGAAAAAAGACACAAGTCCATCCAGTTCAACCACAAAAAATTAAAAAACAAAATAAAAAACACAGTAAAATCCTATACACCCAACTCCATACCCACAGTTGATCCAGAGGAAGGCAAAAAACCCCAGCAGAGCATGATCCAATTTGCTACAGCAGGGGAAAAAATTCCTTCCTGATCCCCCGAGAGGCAATCGGATTTACCCTGGATTAACTTTACCTACAAATCTTAGTACTCAGTTATATTCTGTACATTTAGGAAAGAATCCAGGCCTTTCTTAAAGCAATCTACTGAGCTGGCCAGAACCACCTCTGGAGGGAGTCTGTTCCACATTTTCACAGCTCTTACTGTGAAAAAACCTTTCCGTATTTGGAGGTGAAATCTCTTTTCCTCTAGACGTAAAGAGTGCCCCCTTGTCCTCAGTGTTGACCGTAAAGTGAATAACTCAACACCAAGTTCACTGTATGGACCTCTTATATATTTGTACATGTTGATCATATCCCCCCTTATTCTCCTCTTCTCAAGAGTGAATAAATTCAGTTCCTCTAATCTTTCCTCATAACTGAGCTCCTCCATGCCTCTTATCAGTTTGGTTGCCCTTCTCTGCACTTTCTCCAGTTCTCCGATGTCCTTTTTGAGAACTGGTGCCCAAAACTGAACTGCATATTCCAGATGAGGTCTTACTAATGATTTGTACAGGGGCAAAATTATATCTCTGTCTCTGGAGTCCATACCTCTCTTAATGCAATTACTTTTATGCAATTAGTAATTGCATAAAAGAGGCATTTATAACTCAGCGTATTTGTAAGTATGTTCCTTTAAAACAGCCAAAGCACAACAGTCAGTCCCAAGTAGGGATGAGCTTCGACTCGAACATTGCCTGTTCACGTGTTCGGCGAACAACGAACAATTAGGGGTGTTCGCGGCAAATTCGAAAAGCCGTGGAACACCCTGTTAAAGTCTATGGGAGAAATCTAAAGTGTTAATTTTAAAGGCTAGTATGCAATTTATTGTCCTAAAAAGTGTTTGGGGACCTGGGTCCTGCCCCAGGGGACATGTATCAATGCAAAAAAAAGTTTTAAAAACGTCCGTTTTTTCAGGAGCAGTGAATTTAATAATGCTAAAAGTGAAACAATAAAAGTGTAATATTACTTTAAATTTCGTACCTAGGGGGGGCGTAAAGGGGGGGGGGTGTAAAGTCAGCATGTGAAAAAGCGCATGTTTCCCATACATGGAACTGTCCCTGCACAAAGTGTCATTTCTGAAAGAAAAAAAGGATTTAAAACCGGCTTTGCGGCTCTAATGAATTGTCGGTTCTGGCAATTCAGAGATGATTCATTCATAAAAATTTAAAATAAAAAAGCTGGGGGTCCCCCCAAATTCCATTAACAGGCCCTTCAGGTCTGATATGGATATTAAGGGAAACCACGCCGTCAATTAAAAAAAAATTACGTGGGGTTCCCCCCAAATATCTATACCAGACCCTTCAGGTCTGGTGTGGATTTTAAGGGGAACTCCACCCCAAATTAAAAAAAAAATGGCATGGAGTTCCCCCAAAAATCCACACCAGACCCTTATCCGAGCACGTTCACCTGGCCGGCCGCAGAAAAGAGGGGGGGACAGAGTTCGGCCCCCCCTCTCCTGAACCGCACCAGGCCACATGCCCTCAACATGGGGACATCAGGATGTCCCCATGTTGATGGGGACAAGGGCCTCATCCCCACAACCCTTGCCCGGTGGTTGTGGGGGTCTGCGGGTGGGGGGCTTATCAGAATCTGGAAGACCCCTTTAACAAAGGGGACCCCCAGATCCTGGCCCCCCCCTATGTGAATTGGTAATGGGGTACACTGTACCTCTACCATTTCACGAAGGAAGTGTAAATAGTAAAAAAAAACACACAGACACCGTAGAAAAAAATCCTTTATCAATAACAAAAAAATAATCCAGCGATGTGAATCCACTCTCGGCCCGACCCTCCGCTCCAACGTTGTCTTCTATCCAGCGACGGATGATCTCTCCAGCGACGGGTGATCAGCGGTCCGGTCCAGCGATGAGAAGATCCATCCGTCCAGAGCGCAGCAGGGAAACATGCGCTTTTTCACATGCTGACTTTACACCCCCCCCCCTAGGTACGAAATTTAAAGTAATATTACACTTTTATTGTTTCACTTTTAGCATTATTAAATTCACTGCTCCTGAAAAAACGGACGTTTTTAAAACTTTTTTTGCATTGATACATGTTTCCTGGGAAAGGACCCATGTCCCCAAACACTTTTTAGGACAATAAATTGCATATTAGCCTTTAAAATTAACACTTTAGATTTCTCCCATAGACTTTAACAGGGTGTTCCGCGGCTTTTCGAATTTGCCGCGAACACCCCTAATTGTTCGTTGTTCGCCGATCAGGCGAACAGGCAATGTTCGAGTCGAACATGAGTTTGACTCGAACTCGAAGCTCATCCCTATTCAGCAGCCTGCACATCATGGAACCTACTTCATTACAGATTAGTAATATAACTAAAGCTGTAGAGAAAGGAGTTTTTTAGCTAAACTTCAGCTTTAAAGATTTCCTTAATAAATACATAACTGCATTCATTGTTTCTGCCTGGAGTCCAGCAACTGGAAAAACAATGGCTCTGAAAAGCATAGTATGTACTTACAAGCCTGTATCAGCAGTAAATATAACACTCCCTCTGAACTGCCCACACTAATTAACTTCAACTAAAGTACGTTAAAGAATTGGACCTGAAAAGCCTATGGATTTACTGCCAGACGTGCTTAAATCTCTGCGTTAATCCATACGTAGCTGCTGTTACAGCCCCCACTAATTACTGTAAGAAGAGCACATTACCGTAGTGGATACAGTGGAAATGCGCTCGGCTAGCACAGGTATGTGTGTTGTTTAAACGCAACCAAGTCAGTTGGGAAGGCAGTCAATTCTACCACAAGTATTTGTGTTAGCAGCTAATTACCCACTAGTCACCCTTCATTGAAAATCTTTACGGGAGGAAAATGTACGGACTAGTGACAGTAGTAATGTACTTAAAAATAGTGAAGTGTATGAACGGTCCTGCTTGAATCAGCTTAATGGTCCAAGTGTCAAACATAATCAATATCTTGTGTTACTACAACTCTGGCACTCAATTGGCATTTAATATGGTTTCTTTATGGCCTGACAGAGGAAGCTAAATGCAGGCATGAGGTTAATGTCAACTAGCTGCTGTTACCTTAAGGTATGTTTAAAGGCTAAGTTTTTTCTTCTAAATTTTAGGTTCCCTATGTACCAATATAGCATTAATGTACTTCTTTTGCAAAAATAAAACAGCTTTCCATTTATTCTACACATGGTTACCTCACTCTCTTCATAACTGTTTTAAAACACTTTTCCATTACTTTTGCCTTACTTCCTGGACAGACTTTAGGTCACAACACAGGAAGGAGTTGACCAGTTGAGAGTAGATGATACAGAGAGTGTGCTAATGAGATCAGCTGATCATCGCCTTCCTGTGTCATGACCTAAAGTCTGTTCAGAAAGTAAGGCAGAAGTAATCGAGCAGTGTATTTGAACAGCTATGAAGAGAGTGAGGTAAGCCTGTGTAGAATAAATAGAAAGCTGTTTTATTTTTGCATAATAAGTACATTAATGCTATATTGGTACATGGGGACCTGAAATTTAGAAGAAAAAAAAGGTGAACTTAGCCTTTAAAGCTGAACTATAATATAAAAGTCCTATCAGCATCCTTTCCTTAACCCCTTCTCGACCAGCCACGCAGTAACTGCTGCAGGTTGGCTCCCCTGGGTGAACCGTCGTAGCTATACGTCGGCTCACCTTTTGACCACTAAGGGAAGCACATGCGCACGGCACGACACCGGAGCCGATGTGCATGCACCGCGATCGCTCCACACAGAGACAGAACGGAGATCTGCCAATGTAAACAGACAGATCCCCGTGCTGTCAGGGGGAAGGAGAGCGATCTGTTGTTCATACTAAGTATGAAAAATGATCGATCTCCTCACCCAGGAAGTCTCATTCCCCCACAGTTAGAATCACTCCAAAGGTAACACAGTTAACCCCTTGATCTTCCGGGGCTGATGTGGTTAAAGTGGTAGTAAACCTCTGACTCGAAATATAAACAAAACATATCCCTGTATACTGTGTACTTGTCTCATTTAGAAGTGCTAGGTGTAATTTCCCTCTGACATCAGCATGATTCACTTTTGACAAGTTTTCATGACACCAAGAGAACAATAGTGACAGGGGAGTTATTTCCAGCTGGTAGACAGTCTCAGCTCTGTTCCTGTGTGCTGTTTGATGGGGGTCCTCCAATCAGCTGTCAAAGCTCTCCTTAATTAGCTCTGCAGTGTGTAACTTCAGCTTCCTGCCCTATTTTCTGAAAGCTTAGACAAGCTTTATAAATGCTGGACTTTGAAGAGATGCAGAGAAGAAAAGACTGCAAATAAACAGGTACAAATTATGTAGGAGGATTTGTTTAATCTCTGTGCAGGGTTCTCAACCGCCAGTAAATTTACTGGCAGTTTGTAAAACTCTGTGATTTTTTTTACAACTGCCAGTAAATATCAGGGGCTGATAATTTCATGCTGTTTTGACTTTTTAAGTGTAAATCAAGCAAATTACTTTGTTATAGGTGTAGCGCTACCCCCGAAGGAGCCGCAGATTAGATTTGGGATCGGCGTGTTTATGTTATCTCTATACTGTGTCTAGGGGTGATGGTGGTGCTGAGAGCAATGACAGAATGTCCAGAACCGTTGATTGCGTTTTCAAATGCTTTATTTTCCCGGTCAAACACGACCAACATGTAACTTGAGGTAGACAGGATAGGTTGGTGAAGGAAGAGCAACTTCACAGTATCAGGCTATGGATAGTAAAAGACAGTCCTGCCTTTTTAGCAATGTTACTTGTATGCGTCGCCACTCCCGCCGGAGTGGGTGAAGTGCCCCTGGACAGACCTCTCTCCCAGGCCTGGCAGCCAGAGTGCCACTTAAAGCTTCTGGGAAAGGAAACAAGTCTCTGCCACAGACTTTGCTCTAAATTAGATCTGGATGTCCAGATGAGACCTCTGCCACAGGCCTAGTGCTTGGAAATTTGGACGGTAGAGCAAATCCTCCCAGTATGTCTTTGAGGTCACCGACTGACAGCTTGAATGTAACCTGTCAGTGTCCAGTGCCCAGATCCCTGATGGTTAATTACAGCCCTGTTGGATCACGTGCCTCCGGGTTCTCCTCAGACCGATCCCCCACCGAACAGCACCCAGCTTGGGAACTTCTCAATAGAAGTGGAGCCCCAGTAAGTCATAGAGCCCCTTTGCAGCATACGTTGCCCCGGGCTATGAGAGCCCAGAGTCAGGAACTCCGCGTAGCACGTGGCCCCGGCCAGGTAGGCCATAGTGGTGGGGCCCGTGATGTGCACACACCCTAAAAGGTGGGCAACCCTGTCTCTGTGTATCACCTGAGGCCAGTCATTTCACTGGGTATATGGAAGGGTTTACAATCGCTTTAACATGACTCATCAGTGTGCGCTATAGAAGTACCTTTAATAATAATAATAATAATAATAATGTCCTTGGCCTAAAAAATTAAAATGAATGCCACCATCACATCTAAGGACTGGTAAGCTACAATAATTGTTTTGTACTTAGGTTAGGATATCCTTGTGCTTTGCCCATACGGCGTTTCACATTGCTGGGTTGGATGTCTGGCATGTCTGCATCATTACCTTACTGGCAACTTTTTAATTTTATTAAAGAAAAAGTACAAAAAGACTTGGAATGTTTAGGTTGCACAGATTTACTTTCCCTTCATTTTCCCAATTTTCAATCTGTCTACTTGAAAAGAGGAGGCCTTATGTAAATTCCAGAGTATATGGACTTGGACTCTATCTGTGCGCCCATGCTGTCCACCTGTGTGGTCAGGAAAAAGAAACAGCAGTAAGTCGGATTGCCTTGCATGGACAATGCACAGGTTTGCTTTATCTGCAGCTGAGAAAAGTTATAACGCCAACCTAGATATGCTGTATGGAAGAGGTATCTAAATCACAAGATTTCCTGACAAGGATTGCAAATCCTTCAGCATGTATTAATCCTTTTTATATTGTAGTTTACCTGGACTTCGGTTTAAAAGCGACTTTTTACATTACCAGTAGAAAAATGACTGTGCCAACCAGTAGACAATTACAATCCATAATATACATGAAATTATCTGAAAGTGACACTCCAGCTTTGTTCATGAGAAGAACGCCTCCATGGGTGAGCAATAGGAATTGCAAGGATTTTAACAAAATTTATTGCTGACCCTTACACGATCTTGGTCGGCAGCTTTTAAAGTGTTACTAAACCCAGGGCCCTGCATTCACTATATCTGGTCTCCCACAGTACACAGAACATGGAAATGCAATTATTTTCGTAAATATAAACTGCTAAATACCTTTTTCTCATCAGCAGTACTGTATATCGCAGTATTGTGACTTCTATCAGTGTCCAGTCACACACTGGTTAAAACTTGTAGGAGGAGTTTTCTAACTGTCCTATGAGACTGCAAGACCCCTGACCCTCTGTCTAGAAAGTGCTAATTGGCCCTGTGCTGATCTCAAGAAAAAAAAACCTCTCTAGTAGAGCTGCACTATTAATCGTTAAAGAATCGAGATCGCGATTCTACCCACCTCACGATCTTAACACAGCATTTTGACGACTCAGTGCAGAGATAAAGAGAAACATTGTCACAATTTAGTTCTTTAAATTAAAGGGATGAACTTCGGTCTGTAAATGAAGTCAGATTAAGCACTTAAAGCGGTTGTAAATCCCGCTTGCACATTTTTACCTACAGGTAAGCCTATAATAAGGCTTACCTGTAGATAAAATTAATATCTGTATGGTTTAGAAGATATTCACCTTGCATGCAGCCACTGACGTCAGCAGTGCATACATTCTGTAGGTCCGGCGGGACTCCCGTGAGCAGGAGTGACAACACACTAGCTCATTATGCCTTTGCCTTACAGGTTTTTTTTTTCAGGGCATGCAACCGCTTTGTTTCTTACAGGTTAAAATCAGTATTTTTTGCTAGAAAATTACTTAAAACTGCAGAGACTAAAATGGCAGTTGTTGCGATATTTTATGTCACATTGTATTTGTGCAGCGGCATTTTAAACATTTTTTTGGGGGATAAAATACACTTTATTGAATTAGGAAAAAAACTAAACAGCAAAGTTAGCCCAATTCATTTGTATAATGTGAAAGATGATGTTACGCCGTGAGAATTGTGAGAGAATCGTGATCTTTATTCTAAGCAAAAAAATTGAGATTTTTTAATAACATTCAATTACAATATGACTTGTGTCGCAATTGTATACACTATATTCTTTTTTTATTTTATTTTTTTCCCACGAAAGTGGAGTTACTGTAACTATCATCACAATTAGTCCAAGTGTTGTACAGGACATTAAAAGCCCAGTATCCCTTTCACACATATTCTCATTGGCTGTGCTATCATGCGTTAGGTGGAATTTTCCAATAGACAAAATGCAAAGGAAAGAGAAAATACATTATTTTGACAAATCCTGTAGCAATCAATGCCCTCAGATAAGAGCCCTGCAGGCTGTGTTTCTGGTGTGTCCTCATGCGTTTTGTCATTCAAGTGAATTGAATGCAGACTTTTTAAAAATACAACATGTTTCTGAAAACACATGGCAATACACATTACCAGAGTAACCACCATTTATACAAGCATTTTAAAATGCAAGTCCTTGGACATGTAGGGCACAATTCACAAAAAAAAGCATTACACAATCTATTGTCAGCCATATGCCTATAATTTTTAATTCTCAATTGGATGAAAATAATTATCAATAATGAATATTCTCTATCCTATCTATCCTAAAAAAATAAAAATGCTGTTAAAAAACAAAAAGAAACAAAAAACGATGTGGGAACCCCACACCAATTTTTTTAAACGCGTGGGGGCCCCCCCAAGACCATACCAGACCCTTTGGTCTGATATAGATTTTGAGCAAAAAAATATAAAAAATGGTGTAGGGCTCCCCAAAATCCATACCAGACCCTTATCTGAGCATGCAGCCAGGTAAGTCAGGAAAGAGAGGGGATGAGCTAACACCCCCCCTCCAATACCAGGCCACATGCCCTCAAAATTGGGGGGGGGGTGCTTTCTTGATGGGGACAAGGGCCTATTCCCGATAACCCTGGCCACTGGTTGTGGGGGTCTGCAGGTGGAGGCTGACTATTTAGCGTAGTGTTACCAAAAACAAAGAGACGGTTTTGATAAGTCCTTTATTAACTGAAGAATGTCCCCCGTCATAGCTCCAGCGAGTCTTCTCCTTCTTCTGATGTCTTCTTCCTCCGCTGTCTTTTCCTTCTGGTGATGTCTTCATCGTCACCGTCTCCTTCTTCTTTCACTGCTAACCCCCTCAAAATAAAACAAAATTTGGTCCTGCTCTGACAATGGCTTGATGGGGCAGTGAAATCACAAGGGGGTGGGGTCTCTGGGTGATGTGACAGGGTGGACACATAGTTATATAAGAAATGGCTGGCATTACAGTGGGAGCCATCGTTGGAGCAGGACCAGATTTTTTTTATTGTGAGCAGAAGAAGAAGACGACAATGACATCCGCGGAGGGAGAAGATATCACCGGAAGGAGAAGACTGTGGAGGGTGAAGACTGGAAGAAGGAGACATTAGCAAAAGGAGAAGACAAGAGGAAGAAGACATCCGAAGAAGGAGAAGACCTGAGAAAGAAGACTCGCTGGAGCTATGATGGGGGACATTCTTCAATTAATAAAAGACTCAAAAAAAGTCTCTTTGTTTTTTGTAACACTCCACTTCTTTTTTTGGGTGAATGGGTAGGGGTACAATGTACCCCATACTCATTCACATGGGGGGGGGGTTCCAGATTCTGATAAACCCCCTACCTACAGACACCCACAACCACCAGGCATAGCTTTGGGGAAGAGGCACTTGTTCCCATCAACATGGGGAAAAGGTGCTTTGGGATGGGGGTGGGTTACTTTGCAACCAGCTATTGTAGGCATTTGCGGGGCAGTTTTAACAAACCAAAAGTGCTTGTAAACCACACTGCAAACATACATAGGGTGATTGGGTGAAGAGTTTTTAATGCTCATTAAAAGCTTATCAACTGCATCTATTACCATGCATTACTGCTATAGGAGCATTTGATAAGTGTCAGTATTTTGAGCAAGTGTAAACGAGCCCTAATAGAGGTAAGAAAAGTAACTTGTGGGTTTAATTAATCTTTTTTTTTTTCTTCGTATTATTCTCCTTTAAGAGGGCATGGCAGGGATGTGTGCCCCTATACCTACATACTTTTGCTAATAGGTGTTCCTCATTCCCATCTCAATACGTTGGGATGTGTGCATATACTTATATTTAAAAAATCATTTTTAAAGTATATATAGCTACAGTAATTGGTCTTTTTATACCTGCAAGGAGTTCAGATTTGATCTTTGTGTAAATGTCCGAACAGACACTGAGGCAATTACAGGGATAGAGGGAAATCCTAACTACCAATTCCCAATTAAAGACTCTTGCCATGGTGGCATAGAAGACATGTTTAGTTTCTGGAAATCATGGCTAGATGCTGTTTGAAATGGAAATGTAATTTTTAAAGGTACACACTTGTCAAAACTGAAGTGAAATGCATTAGAGGGAGCACAGCCTACCTGATTAGGGTCTCGTTTTTTCATCCAGACTTTACTGTAATGCATTAGTCCACTTCACTGCTTTATGTTGACAATCTGATGATCTGAGAAACCTCCTGCTTGTAATGCAGAAAAGCTATGCCCAAACACACCCACCATGGACTCAGAAAGCTCCTTGTATAAAGGTGTCAGTGCTAAACCAATAATCTGCCTTGAGAGTTTGGATCTGGTGGGTGATACATCAAGGAGAAAAATTGGAAGAAAAGCACAGAATCAGGAAGCAGGCACTCTCACCGCACTTATAAGATGTTGTCTGCATTGTGAGCAGTGGATTACGGATAGTTTAAATTAAAGCATAACAGTTAAGAAGAAATAAAATAAAAAAATAAAATGTAAGCAGCCCAGAATGTAAATTTTTTTAAAAAAAAGCTTACAATGCAATTCTCACCTCCTTTGCACTGTCTAATAAAGACTTGCCACTCCAAATGTCCAGAGTTGGTCCTCTTCCACAATGAATAATGGCCAGAGTCATGCAACTCACTTCCTGTGAGCCCAGGCTGTTAAGGACACTCCCCTTGGAAGTGCATCACCTTAATCAACTGAGTTCAGAGTAGAATACTACAAAGAGCGATGTTGACGTCATAAAATTAGCACCATTCTCTACAGTATGGTAAACTGGCCACTACCATCACAGGAAGAAGAAGCCTCGGGACATCACATACTAGAAGACTGGTTTGTAAAGGGATATTATTTAAAAAAAAATTGTGGAGATGGCTTTTTTTTTTTTAAAAGCTGGATATGTATTTTAAAGGACTCCTGCTATAAAAAAAATGATTGGGTCTACAATTGCTTTCCACCTTTTGAAAATGCTTGGTCCTTGGCTGTGTCTTTATTGTCCTTTATTATTTGAGTATTTAAAGAAAAAACATGCAGCATGTGAATGTCAGAAAGTGCCACCATTCAATATTTTCCCCATGTTAGTGACTTAGATAGTCAAGCAAGTGCATGAGTTGGATAGTACCTGGGCGTTGGTCTTCAGTTTAGATGTTAATGTCAGAAGAGTCTTCATTCACTTTTGCGATTCACTAAATTGCAAAGTTTGCTTGTTACAGAAATTGCTTACATTTATGTTGGGAAAACATAACAGAACAAAATCTACTTTGATAAAACACTCCAGAAGTAAAATATTATCTGCTAGCAGTAAAAAAAAAAAATGCTCTCTCAATTTTGTATTTAAAGTGACCGTGTCACCATGGGGTTGAAACAAATCTAAAGACAAACTATAAAACTAGATGCTGTATACTTGTCGTCTGTGTGTTAAAACTCCCTTACATTGCTGATCCCCAGCTCCTGAAGATATCTGATACTTCTGGGTGTGTTAAATTGCTTAACCCAGGGCTCAAAATTTCAAGTCCTGAGCTACTAGCCAGGCCTCAAGTTACTCGCCACCAGTTGCCCCACCTAATTCATACACTGCCCTGCGCCTAATTGCACCCGTAAACACGCCCTCGTAGATTATCTCATGGAATGACACTGTTAAATTTTTTATGCAGAAATAAGTTACAAAATTAAATATTACCAACAACAACTTTAACAAAATAGGACAGGGCACTGGGGTCAGACCAGAGGGACAGGGCACTGGGGTCAGACCAGAGGGACAGGACACTGGGGTCAGACCAGAGGGACAGGGCACTGGGGGCAGATCAGAGGGACAGGGCACTGGGGTCAGACCAGAGGGACAGGGCACTGGGGGCAGACCAGAGGGACAAGGCACTAGAACTGGGTCTCTTCCCCATTCTCTTCCTGTCTCCTCTGCAACTCCCATCCATCCTCTCTCTCTCTCCCATTCATCTCATCATCAGGAGCCTGTGTGTGCGGCTCCACACTTGCATGTCCCCACTTCCCCCTTTTATTCAGGCTGGCAGAGAGGAGCTGCAGCACAGCGGGAGGGAGTACAATCCAACGCTGAGATCCACACAACTGCACAGCCATTGACACCATAGCACAGCGCACACTGACAGCGCACAGCACACATTGAGACCAGTCTGTTCACAGTGCTCAGGCTAAACTGTTGGACACTTACATAGAGCACAAGGAGAAGAAAACTGCACAAACTAGAAGGCTGCCGCTCTCATGTCAGGGCAACTTTCAGTGAGCGCTGCACCGGAGTGGTCATTTTTGCAATCCTCCACCTCACTCATTACTTTCTGCTCTCCAGCTACATTGGTCGGGGCCCGGGGGAGGTGGGCAGGCTCAGAGAGGTCATACTGTTAGGTCTCATGGCTTAATGAGAATTGGGGGGAGAGCACCTGTGTACTGCTCTGCCTGTGCGCGGCTCAACAGACTACTTTTCCCGAGCATGCACCTTTCCTCTTCGGCCGCCAATCTCATCGGGACTCTAAGTGTAGGCACAGATTGGAGGGAGATTGGTCATGTAGCCCTGTCATCACTCGCCCCCAGCTTAAATCCACTCGCCAAATGCTAGTAGGCGAGTGGAAATTTTGAGGGCTGGCTTAACCTATGCACTGAGGTTCCTCTCACCAGTTTGTATGTCACATAGGAAACCTATAGTGGACAGAAAGTGGCAATGTGGTGGAGTCTGAACACATGGGCAGCTAGAAAGGTAAGTATACAACATTTAGTTTTACAGGTTGTCTTTAAAGTGATTGAAAGTTTTTTTCTTTTTAATTAATAAACATGTTCTACTTACCTGCACTGTTGAATAGTATTGTACAGGGTGGCCCCAAATCTCTTCTCCTGGTGTCAGCTGCTGGCGCACTTGGCTTCTCGGAGACATAGATTGCCACTCCAGGCAGGTCTGAAGGACCATTGTCCTAGGTTGACCTATGAAGCTGACTGATGGTCCGTCGTGCGTACACACCATCAGTTAAAAAAACGATCGTGTCAGAACGCGGTGACGTAAAACACAACGACGTGCTGAAAAAAACGAAGCTCAATGCTTCCAAGCATGCGTCGACTTGATTCTGAGCATGCGTGGATTTTTAACCGATGGTTGTGCATACTAAAGATCGGTTTTGACCTATCGGTTAGCAATCCATCGGTTAAATGTTAAAGCAAGTTGACATTTTTTTATCCGAAGGTTAAATAACCTATGGGGCCTACACACGATTGGTTTGGACCGATGAAAACGGTCCTTCATACCGTTGTCCTCTGGTTAACCTATCGTGTGTACGAGGCCTTAGAGGTTCATTTTATAAAAAATCAGCAATGAGTAAACACTGAAGTTAGTGTGAAACGCGTCAGTTGTCCTAGGTTCGGTTGCTGTGACTTGTAGTGCCTGTTTCCAGTTTTATACATTAAAGTTACGTTGGATTGGAGTGCGGCTGTCCTGATCATCTTTTGTTCGCACTTGGCTTCTCCTCTTCTCCGAGTGCCCTCATAGCAAGCCATTTGCCATGGGGCACTAGTGTATGGTTGCTTCCGAGCTTGACCATGTGCGTCTATAGACATACACAATATGGCTCGGCCCCACCCCCACTCCCTCCTCACAGGATTTGATTGACAGCAGCAGAAGCCAATGGCTACCACTGCTCTCGGTCAAGCCTGTGACATCAGGGTGAGGTGAGAAGAACTGCTGCAGATGGGACAGCCCTGTTTCCAGAGAAGACTCAGGTAAGTGTTTAAGGTGGGAGACTGGGGAGAGCTACTATTGAATTTTTTTTTTACCTTAACAACCACTTTCCATTTGTTTCAGTCCTGTTGTGACAGCCTCACTTTACAATTGCAATCCGGGTAGGAAAACAATATTGTCAAATCAGAAGACCCCACCCAGCCAATGTTCCAGTCCTCCAATATCCACTGCCACAAAGTGGTAGCGTACTTCTGGCAGAGCCCATATTCCCTTGATGACGTATTTAAGATCATTTGCTTGATAAATAGTCACTTAAATGGTCCTGCACTGAATAAATTATGATGCCAAATTATGATGCCAACATGAGGGGGGGGGCAAAAGATGGGTGGGCATTACCAGTGCCAGGACAAGGTCATCTGGAGCCCAGGGCGAACATGCCAAACTGTGCCCCCCTTAAGATGTATGAGTATTATGTATCAACAGAAAATCACCCCCCCCCCCAAAAAAAAATGAAGTACTAATCTGCATGCTTACCAGCTAAGCATAAAATCCCCCAGTACAAATCCCCCTGCTGCTGAAATTCCCCCTCCAACACAAATCTTTGCCCCCTATCCCCCAAATCCCCCCAACCCAAATGTCCCTTCCCCAAAAAAACTCACAATCAAATCCTTTACCCCCATATTTTCCCTCTGAGTACACATCTTCCCCCCGCCACTCCAAATCTCCCCCCTAGCACAAATGCACACCCTAAATTTCCCCTCTGAACACAAATCCCCCTAAATCACCACTCCTGGCAATTCTTACCCCTTGCCACCCACCAAAGTGCCCCTCCCAACACAAATGCCCTCCCGCTCAATCTCCTTGAAGTGTGCCCCCCTCACATTAAACCACAGTACCCAGGGAAGCCACCCCTCCTGCCCACCCTTTGTCCCGGCCCTTGGCTGCACAGAGACTGGCATACAAAGCATCCTCAGCTGACTGGTCACCTTCAACAGAATCAACTTTAAAGTTCAGCTATAAACAATGGCTATTTCCTATAACAAACCGATAAATCAGCCACAAAATGCAGGTGGCATACACGCACTTAGTGTACGCTAATTCCCTTCATCATCGGACGACTGAAATTTATACCTGATCTGACAACTTTGCTACTCCTAACCATGGCTCATTAATGCTTTTTTAAAAGATTCAATACTTTTATAAGACATCAATTACAGTCAAAAGTGGTGAAAATCTAAGTCTTTTGTATCAAAATGCATGGCACAAAAACTGTCCCAATAGCCCATAAAAACCAATCAGCCTTATAAGAGTACTGGAAGTTGATAGTATAACAATAAAAGGGAGTCTATTATTGGTTGCTTTGAGGCAACAATGACCATTCTCATGACAAATCTCAGACACAACCAATGACAGTTAAATAATTTTCCTATAAGCATTCAGTTTGTGAATTACAATTTTTTAAATTGCGACTCTACAAAATTGCAGTCAATTATAAGTACGAGCTGCTGAAACTGACATTTTCTCAAATTGTTTCTTAAATGAGCACCATAGCCTAAAACAGCTCCAGTCAATGCTGGGAAGCTGAGCTCCACTTTTGAAATGGCAAAGATAATGTACTTAATCTTTATTGATTTTGGGATTAAGGGACAGAATTTCACTGAATAAAATTAGCATTATGTTGCATTCAGTTTTTTTTTTAGAAACTGCAAATTTGATGATGTTTGGCCTTGTCTGTCCTCACTAATTGACTTGGTCCTTATTTTTAAAGGATAAAGTAACTAATGAACATATATGTTCATGTTGTTTATAGATTTGAAAGCTGAACTTTTTTGTGATTTTTTTTTTTAAATCAGCACCAGGGACAGTACTTACATGAAGGTTGAGTGTCCCATGTGCTGGTGGCTGCTCTGCTCCTTGAAACCTTGATTCCTCGGCATCCAGATACCCGCGCAGCACCGGAAGATCACACAATGAAAAACGCTCTATGAATGGAGCACTTAGCAATGTGGGAACCAATAGTATGGCTTCTATGACTAGAGCAGGCCCATGGAACAGGCAAGCATAGTCAAGACTTTTGATGAGTGCCCGTGACAGCTACAGTAGAGCAGCTCACACTAGCTAGGGAGCAGAGGAATAAACACATGGAACACTACTGATGTAAGAATTTCCCTGGTGCTGATTTAAAAAAATATATATATATATCACTAAACTTCAGTTTTAAAACAGACCTCGCAGTCTGCAGCAAATAATTCCTATATTGTAGACCCCATCTGTCCTAAACCACTAGGGCTAAGAAAAAAATCATGCAGTGCCAAGGCTCTTCAGCCGAAACGCGTCTGCTCTTTTGTTTTCCTATATGTGTCAATAAATATTTCTTACTGATAGGAGTTGCCAGCTATTTTTCTATTTTTTTTATCTATTTTACCTACCATTTGGGTGTTGTTTGGAGGACACTGTTGCCTGTGGACTCCGCCCTGCCTGTTGGTATTCCCCTGTTCAGAGCGCTGCACCTTTCCGTTTGTATAAGAAAAAGTGGCCTGTTCACCTAAGTAAAAGTGGCGTCATCCAAGCAAACAGAGTTGTCTCATTCACCTGGGTGAAGGTGAAAGTTCAAATAAAAAGGTAAGAGGACTTAGAGGCCCGGATTCTCAAACGAGTTACGCCGGCGTATCTCCAGATACGCCGTCGTAACTCTGAGTCTGAGGCCGTCGTAGAATCAGTTCCGCATAGATTTGTATTAGATCCGACCGGCGTAAGTCTCTTACGCCGTTGTATCTTAACTGCATATTTACGCTGGCCGCTAGGGGCGTGTACGCTGATTTACACCTAGAAATATGTAAATCAGCTAGATACGCGAATTCACGAACGTATGCCCGGTCGACGCAGTACAGATACGCCGGTTACGTTAGGCTTTTCCCGGCGTAAAGTTACCCCTGCATTATGAGGCGTACATGAGGCGTACCAATGTTAAGTATGGACGTCGTTGCCGCGTTGAATTTTGAAAATTTTACGTTGTTTGCGTAAGTCGTTTGCGAATAGGGCTGGGCGTCATTTACTTTCACGTCGAAAGCATTGGCTTCTTGCGGGTTAATTTGGAGCATGCGTACTGGGATACTTTCACGGACGGCGCATGCGCCATTCGTAAAAAGCATCATTTACGTGGGGTCACATAAAATTAACATAACACACGCCCACATCTACCACATTTGAATTAGGCGGGCTTACGCTGGCCTATTTACGCTACGCCGCCGCAACTTTCGTTTGAGAATATGGCACTTGCCTGTAAAAGTTGCGGAGGCGTAACGTAAATAGGATACGTTACGCCCGCACAAATATACGCGATTCTACGTGCATCCGGGCCAGAATGTTTAGCTTTCCCAGGATACCACAAGTCTTCTTTTTCCTTTTTTTGAAAGGGGTTCAGTGATTTAGGATGTAGGTGAGGGTAGGAGCTACAATATATGACTTAGTTGATGAGGACCTTGAGATCTGCTTTAAAAACTATGCTCTATAGTTTCAGAGTTTTCAGATGAACTCAGCAAGGCGGTGCAAAGGACAAAATATTGTGCACAGTGCACTAAACCACCAGATAGTGCTTTGTTTAAAATATTTTAAACTAAAAAAAGCACTGTACCTTGATAAAGAAAGTGCTCTGGGCTCTGCTTGTTTTGAGCAGCTAAGGCAAGTTGAGCGCCAATAAAATGAGAAAAACAAAAAGCCTTACAAAACGGTTGGCCCCTGTGATGTGAAAATATAATGTTAGATTTCGGTTAAGTTTCCTTGTTAAGATTATGTTTTTATATACACAAACAACAGGAGGGGAAAGGTGGATGGGACTGCAAAACTCAGAAACTCAGATCTCTCTATTGGAGTATTCAAAACCTATAGGGTCATCAGGGTCTAACCCTAAAGGCCCGTACACACTTCTAAAGTTATATTCTGCTGTATATAAGTTGAGTAACCTCTTCATATTTGATATGAGACGCATAATCTCATCAATCTCACTATACAGTATATATATATATATATATATATATATATATATATATATATATATATATATATATATATATATATTATAATACGAAATTACAAAATACGAACTAACGGGCTACAAACTCAGCACAGAACAGGGATCGTGTGAGACCCTCAAAATGAGCAGAGCAGGGGTACAGCCCCAGTAGGAAGTGAGCACAGCACAGGGATGGTGGGAGCCCCTCATAATAAACACAGCAGGGGCACAGCCCCAGGAGGAAGTCAGCACAGAACAGGAATGTTGGAAGCCCCTCATAATAAGCATAATGAGGCAACGACTGCCATTGGATTGAATACGAATTTCCGTTGAATGTTCATTAACTTTATTATGAGGGGCTCCCACCATCCCTGTGCTGTGCTGACTTCCTGGGTTTGCTTATTCATCATAACGAATGTTCGTTAACTTTACTGTATGCATAGTTTAACTATGCATACTATACAAAAGAACTCTGCAGATTCAGATGTAAAAGGGTAACTCTGCAAATTCAGATGTAAAAGGGTAAGTCTGCGGATTCAGATGTAAAAGGGTAACTCTGCGGATTCAGATGTAAAAGGGGAACTCTGCGGATTCAGATGTAAAAGGGGAACTCTGCGGATTCAGATGTAAAAGGGGAACTTTGCGGATTCAGATGTAAAAGGGGAACTCTGCAGATTCAGATGTAAAAGGGGAACACTGTGGACTCAGATGTAAAAGGGGAACTCTGCGGATTCAGATGTAAAAGGGGAACTTTGCGGATTCAGATGTAAAAGGAGAACTCTGCAGATTCAGATGTAAAAGGGGAACTCTGCGGAATCAGATGTAAAAGGGGAACTCTGTGGACTCTGATGTAAAAGGGGAACTCTGTGGATTCAGATGTAAAAGGGGAACTCTGTGGACTCTAATGTAAAAGAGGAACTCTGCAGATTCAGATGTAGAAGGGGAACTCTGTGGATTCAGATGTAAAAGGGGAACTCTGCGGATTCAGATGTAAAAGGATAACTCTGCGGATTCAGATGTAAAAATTGAACTCTGCGGATTCAGATGTAAAAGGGGAACTCTGTGGATTCAGATGTAAAAGGGGGAACTCTGTGGATTCAGATGTAAAAGGGTAACTCTGCGGATTCAGATGTAAAAGGGGAACTCTGTGGATTCAGATGTAAAAGTAGAACTCTGTGGATTCAGATGTAAAAGGGGAACTCTGTGGACTCAGATGTAAAAGAGCAACTCTGCAGATTCAGATGTAACTCATCATCATGTGTTGATATGATTAGAAAGTTATTGTAACAGCTACTGTATGCATAGTTTAACTATGCATACTATACAAAAAAAAATTGCTGTGCGACGCTGAAGTGTTCAGGTTTGACTCGAAGAAAAGGTGGCAACCCTACTACCTACCTAAATGCTGAAACCTACTGAAACCAGTCACAGAGGAAGCACTTCGGGCCAAACATCAGACTCTCATGGTAAAGGGGAGCAGTAAAGCACAACCATTGTATAGCAATGCCACCAATCAGGAGGTGGAGCCTGCATACGTAATAAGTAAATATGGCCTGTTGTGGCCCATTTTATCCTGAGGGCTCCTTAACACCTGTGTTCTCATAGGTGCAATAAATATATATAAAGTGTATGTGAAATTAGGTAATTGAAGGCAAAAAAGCTATCTGCATTTGCTAAACAAATAGGGGTCACTGCCAAGGTCACACTGTAGGGAATTTGGGGACACAAAAAAGATGTTTAGCTCCACGGTAGGAAACAATTACAACATCCCAACACAAGTAGCACTCTCTCCAGAGTCATTCCTCCCTAGCCCGGAGCTACCCTCAGCCCATGGGGGAATGTGTATTATGTCTAGGTTAATTTACTAATTAATCTCTAGTCAGTGTTTTCTACTTTCCCCAGACGACCAATTAAAATTTACAACTACCAGAACCTCGGCCTGTTGGCAGGTTGCTATGGGGCCAAAGCTAGAGGCATTGACAGAAGGCAGTAGCCTAGCTTATCCATTTCATTTTCCTTTTCCCGGAGCCGTGGGCTTTAATCAGAGGTGAATGTAATCCAGGCATGTGCATTAAGTGTGGGATATGTAGTGCAGTTTAAAACTCAGCTGCTATTTACACTCTAACACTCCCCAAGCCTCGGATGCAATCTAAGCATCAACGGTTTTACCAACAGCAAATATAGTTGACAAAAATCAGCCAGGGGGCACGTCTGATTTAACAGCTCCTGAAATGTAATAGCTTTTTTTTTTTCTGATTTTCCCTGTCCCCGTGGATTGATGGTCTAATATCATTCAGTTCCACACAAATATATAAAACATTTACTGTTGTTTGCGTAAATCAAAAGCAAAGTGTTGCTGGCTGGGCCGGTGAAAGGAGAGCTGTCATACGTAGAAAAAGATACCATGTATTTATAGCAGCGCAACAAAAGGGGCAGTTAAAAGAAAAAAGACATTTATGAAATGCCATGAAATAGAAAGCCAGGAACAGGGGCGTAACATTACAGGGTTAAAAGATCATTCCACCTTTCTGAAAGATTTGATATCGCAGGGGAGGACACTGAGATAAAGTTTGTAAAAGGTATTTATTACTTATTTTCTTCTGTTATGCTTGGACAGGCAGCTATCTGTCTTATGCAAAGGAGAATGGCCAAGTTTGCTTGCTGTCTTGAAGTTTTGTCTACAGATGTCTACAGTTAAAGTGATATTAAACCCACAGGGCTAGATTCAGCAACAACATACGGCGGCGTATCTCCAGATACGCCGCCGTAATTTCAAATCTGCGCCGTCGTATCTTTACGCTGATTCTCAAAGGCAGATACGTTTAAAAAATAGGCTTCCTCCGCCGACGTAACTTGAATACGCCGGCGTATAATTGTGTGCAATTTTACGCTGGCCGCTAGGGGCGGTTCCCTAGATTTCAGCGTAGAATATGCAAATTACCTAGATACGCTGATTCACAAACGTACGTGCGCCCGGCGGATTTTTTTTACGTCGTTTGTGTAAGGCTTTTCTGGCGTAACGTTGCTCCTGCTTCTATGAGGCGTACGCAATGTTAAGTATGGATGTCGTTCCCACGTCAAATTTTGAATTCTTTACGTCGTTTGCGTAAGACGTTCGCAAATAGGGCTGGACATAATTTACGTTCACGTCGAAACCAATACGTCCTTGCGGCGTACTTTGGAGCAATGCACACTGGGATATGTACACAGACGGCGCATGCGCCGCTCGGAAAAAATGTCAGTCACGTCGGGTCACCATCCATTTACATAAACACGCCCCCTCATACTCATTTGAATTAGGCGCGCTCGCGCCGACCCCATTTACGCTACGCTGCTGTAACTTAGGAGGCAAGTGCTTTGTGAATACAGCACTTGCCTCTCTGATTTACGGCGGCGTAGCGTAAATACGATACGCTACGCTGCCGTAAAACATTGCACCCGGCTACCTGAATCTAGCCCACAGTTTTTTGAAACATTTTAAAAGAGAAGTATGGTTTTCCAAAAATAAATAAATAAATATATATACTCATCTATGTTGAATGCAGCATCGATTGAATGCTGCATCCAGGGCAGCCTTAATAGCATCATTGGCCCCTCCCTGGGCAAAGTAGTGCCCTGGGGTTCTTACCAGCCTGCCCCAATTTACGCACCAACTCCTAAGAATTAGTATAAATAGTTGATAACATTTTAATGTTTGCTACCCCAACATTTCATATTCTTGATCTGTGTCAGCCAGTGGCGTCACTAGGGTTGGTGTCACCTGGTGCCGAAAAAAATTGGTGTCACCCCCTCCTCCACCAACTATAGTCCCCCCCTCAGTATAGACCCCTTCCATCAATATAGACCCCCCACTAACTACAGACCCCCCTCCCTCAGTACAGACCCCCTTCCATCAATATAGACCCCCCACTCAGTACAGACTCCCCTCCCTCAGTACAAACCCCCCTCCGTCAGTATAGACTCCCCCTCAGTACAGACCCCCTTTCCTCAGTATAGACCCCCCAGTAAGTACTGACCCCCCATTAATACAGACTCCTCTCCCTCAGTGCAGACCCCCTCCCTCAGTATCAACCTCCCACCTCAGTGCGGACCCCCCTATCAGTACATACAACCCCCCTCAGTGCCAACCCCCTCCATCAGTATAGAATCTCCCTCAGTGCAGACCCCCATTTTTATAGAATCCCCCATCAGTATAGAATCCCCCCTCAGTGCAGACCCCCCCATTAGTATATAATCCCCCCTCAGTGCAGACCCCCATTGGTGTAGAATCCCCCCTCAGTGCAGACCCCCATCAGTATATAATCCACCCCAGTACATACCCCCATCAGTATAGAATCCCCCCTCAGTGCAGACCCCCATCAGTATAGAATCCTTCCAGTGCATACCCCCATCAGTATAGAAACCCCCCTCAGTGCATACCCCCATCAGTATAGAATCCCCCCTCAGTGCAGACCCCCATCAGTATAGAATCCCCCCTCAGTGCAGACCCCCATCAGTATAGAATTCCCCCTCAGTGCAGACCCCCCATTAGTATAGAATCCCCCCTCAGTACAGACCCCAATCAGTATAGAATCCCCCCTCAGTGCAGACTCCCATTAGTATAGAATCTCCACTCAGTGCAGACCCCCATCAGTATAGATCCCCCCTCAGTATAGAATCACCCCTCAGTGCAGACCCCCCTTTTAGTATAGCATCCCCCCTCAGTGCAGATCCTCCATCAGTATAGAATCCCCCTTCAGTGCAGACCCCCCATTAGTATAGAATCCCCCCTCAGTGCAGACCCCAATCAGTATAGAATCCCCCTCAGTGCAGATCCCCCATCAGTATAGAATCCCCCTCAGTGCAGACCCCTATCAGTATAGAATCCCCCCTCAGTGCAGACCCCCCATCAGTATAGAATCCCCCCTCAGTGCAGATCCCCCATAAGTATAGATTCCCCCCTTAGTGCAGACCCCCATCAGTATAGAATCCCCCCTTATAGTATAGAATCCCCCCTCGGTGCAGACCTCCCTATTAGTATAGAATACCCCCTCAATGCAGACCCCCCATTAGTATAGAATCCCCCCTCAGTTTAGACCCCCCCATTAGTTTACAGACCTCAGAACAGCACGGACAGATACACACAGCAGTTTTTGTGTCCCGGGCTCCTCCTCCTCTTGTGTGGATGTAAACAGAGAGGAGGGGGAGGCAGCTTCAGTCTGCTCCGCTAAGGGACACATCGCAAGACCTGAGGCGAAAATCAGGACAGCGGGCAGTGTTAGCGGTGCGTGCCGCTGGCGGGTGTCATCTGGGTGCAGCCTCCTAGCAATGCCACTGGTGTCAGCTGTACCATGTACTTGTATGAGAACGTATCCTGTTCTCTTTGTATTGCTTCCTTTGAGTGAAATCACTGGTGTTCCTGCCAGCCCCTCTACTTTCTTATTAAAAACTGACCACACTAAGCAGGCTTTAGCCCATTGTCGGCAGAAAACAGGTCACAGGAGTGCAGAATGACCTGCACTCCTGTGATCCATTGGAGAATTAGGGCCAAAAAAGCTTTGACCCTACTTTTCCTTTAAGCAGCTTTTTTAATCATTTACTGAGTATGCAGCTTCTTTTAAGCTTGTGCCATGACCACTGACCCAGGTTTTCTGTTTCAGGGTAGCCAGTAGTGTATTTAGGTTTTGTGCTGCCTTAGGCCTGACTAAACTCATACACCCCATAATTTCAATATGACCCAACCCTTCCTGTCAAGGCCACACCCCTTTCTGTTTAAGAATTGTTATACTTATATATTGTTGAGCATTTCTTTCAACTTGGGACACTAGTAGCTACCTTAAAAGACCATTTTCCACGTTTTTTCTTGTATTTTACCTTTGGATATGCAGCCACACCATGTGAGTTTATGTCTCCTAACATTGTTTCTTGAAGACCCCATCCATATCCCTGGAAGCAGAAGATAGTTAAAATATAAAAAAAGTATGAATACCTGTCTTTCTCTAAAACACATCTCATCAAACCAGCAGCTCTATGCAGAGTGGAATGGCTGCATAGAGTACTGGTTAAATACCTCTTATGTTAGTGTTGATCTAGAAATCATCCTGATTGCAATTAGTCGCTGACTGACTGAGTGTGCCAGGACTTCTTGCTCATCCAACAGAGTGGAGAGCCGCTTCCCTGTTTGTTTCCCCAGCATGGCGTGGGGCGGAGTAGCACCACACATCATCACACCGCTGACATGCATGCGGTCGTCCAGCCCATGCTCCAGGCTGGAATGCAAGAAAGAGAGACCGTGAGTATCCAGGGGAAGATGGATCGTGAGTCTCATTGGCGAAAAAGCAGTGGAATGCCTGGTGATGCGACTACCAACCCCCTCGGCATGGAATCCCAGCCAACAGCCAAGGGCTCAGTGCGCACCAACCAGACCAACATTCAGTCTGTAACAACAACTTATTAAAGTCACCTCCTCTAGGATTGGGGTGAATGCGATCCAATATCAAAAATCGGACCATGTGGCGGTAGATTCTTTCCAAAATTCAACAAAAAAAATTAGGGCTGTTACTGATCAAAATTTTTCTGTTTGATTATTCTTTTTTTTTTAATTGATTAATCGACTAATTTCGATTAATTATAACGCATATACAGATCCAACTACTTTTAGCTGATCTCCTTGCAGGCTGATTCCCAGTGCAGCTACCAACCACTGGAAAAATGGATAGCAGGGTACAAAAAACACACAAAGGCAGCGCTCGATGGGAATAGCATTAAAACTTTTATAGTCTTCCAGTAGGTAACAAAATAAATATTGCACTAAAGATAAAATCGATGTAGCTACATAAACTGTAAAAATGGTGCGAGTAATACCGAACGGTACCAAAAGCAGTCATAAAAACATGTAGCCAAGTATGATACTGGTATAAAAATGTGTACAACTATACCACTGCTGAATCCAGATGAGGAGAGGTTAACATCAGTCCGTCGGCATGTAGATGTCCCAAGAAGGGAACTATCACAACTCCCAGTGGATGGCTGTAGAATCCCAGGTTGATAGAGGGAAGTGTAACAGCCCTTGCGTGTGGCAGATAGTAAGGTCCCGCTGGCATGCAGATATGAAGGCACAGCAAAGGAGCCCTTCAGATGGACATGGCAAGCCCCGCCGGTGTTCGTGACGTTACTGGATCTCCGACGGAAGGCCCAGAAGCCGGCGGAGAGGTGAGTACCAATCAAAAGAATTTTAATCGATCAAAAAGATTTTGATCGATCAAAAAAATTAAAGATTAATCGATTAATTAAAAGTTAATTTGCACAGCCCTAAAAAAAATGTAATCTACGTAGTGGTGCCATGCAAACGCATGGTCCACGTACATCAATGCTGACTCATCTGCAAAGAGGAGATGCTTCTACTCCCCCAGGTAGAGGTTGACATAGGAGGAGGCCCTATTTTGCATTAGTTATCATCGATATGATTGACAGTGCTGGTTTATCCTTGCTAGCACTCATATATATTGCTTATTGCCCAATATGTAATATATTTGCAAGTAATATGTATTGCATACATTTGTTCTTTATTCAAGGCTCATGTTAGTCCGGTGGGTGCGCACTGAGCCCTTGGTAATCGCATCACCCGTGCGCCAGGGTCCCCCTCTCCATCCTCTCTGTAGGTGGAGGATGGACCATTGTTTTTTGGTCAATGAGACTTATGATCCCTTTTCCCCATGGTACTCGAGGACTCTCTTTATTGTGTTCTAGCCTGGAGCGTGGGGTGGACAGCTGCATGCACATCGGCGGCGTGATGTTGTGACACTACTCCTCCCCTAGCAGGGCCGCCATCAGGGGGGTACAGGAAGTACACCTGTAAGGGGCCCGCAGGTCCCCAGGGGCCCGGATGGCAACCCCCTTTAAAAAAAAAATATATATTTTTTTGTATTTATTTTATATATATATATATATATATTTTTATATATATATTTTATATATATATATATATATATATATATATATATATATGTTTTTATTATTATTATTATTATTATTATTATTATTATTATTAAAGGGCTCTGAGGTACCCAGGGTCCCATGTGGCAAACCCCCTTTTTTTATTTTTTTATAAATGTTTATTTTTTTATTTTTGTTTATATATATATTTTTTTGTTATTAAAGGGCCCAGAGGTCCCCAGGGCCCTGGATGGCAACCCCCTTTTTTTTTATTTTATTTTTTATAAATGTTTATTTTATTTTATATATATTTTTTATTTATTTTTTATTAAAGGGCCCAGAGGTCCCGGATGGCAACCCCCCTTTTTTTGTAATTTCTTTTTATAAATAAAAAAAATAATTTGTGTATATATATATTTTTTTTATTAAAGGGCCCAGAGGTCCGCAGGGCCCCAGATGGCAACCCTCCTTTTTAAAAAAATATATATATTTGTTTTATTTCTTTTTTTCTTTTTATTAAAGGGCCCAGAGGTCCCCAGGGCTCCGGATGGCTACCCCCTTTTTTATATATATATTTTTCTTAGTTTTTTTTGTAAAGGCCCCCCCCGCTTCTCAATTCGTGGCAGCCCCCCCGCTTCTCAATTTCAGGCGGCAGCACCCCCCCCCCCCGATTCTCTGCTCCAGGAGGGCCTATGCCTGAAGCTGTGTAAGGGGCCCCATAATTCCTGATGGTGGCCCTGTCCCCTCGGGGCGGGCTCCTGCCTCGTGCTGTAATGCTGGGGGACCAAACAGGGACACGGTTCTCCACTCTGTTGGATGACGAGATGTCCTGGCACACTCAGTCAGCTGTGACCGATTTCAATCAGGATGATTGCTAGATCAACACCAACATAACAGGTATTTAATCAGCATTCCATGTGGCCATTCCACACTGCTAGTCTGATGAGATGTGTTTTGGAGAATGACAGGTATCATTACTTTTTTAATATTTTAACTATCTTCTGCTACTAGGGCTATGGTATTTGATTACTCCTCCTCTGGATGATTGCTAGATCAACACCAGCAAAAAAAAATGTCATCTATGTAGCGTAGCCATGCAACTGCATGGTCCACATACATCGGTGCTGACTCATCTGCAAAGAAGAGATGCTCTCACTCTCCCAGGTAGAGAATGCCATAGGAGGGGATCCAAATTTGACAAATCTTCACTAAATATTGGCACCTTTTTAGCATGGACCCCTCTCTAGCACCATTTGAATCTGAGCATCTGAACATCACATACAGGAGGGCCCAATCTCTTAGGGACAGACAGTGAATTTAAAACAGAGTGGAGCAGGCTCACGCCACGTGCTACAATGCCTGGGGACCTAACAGGCACACAACTCTCCACTCTGTTGGATGAGCGAGATGTCCTGGCACACTCAGTTAGCTGTAACCGATTGCAATCAGGATGATTGCTAGATCAACACCAACATAAGAGGTATTTAACCAGCACTCCATGCGGCCATTCCACGCTGCTGGTCTGATTAGATGTGTTTTGGAGAAAGACAGGTATCATTACTTTTTCATTATTTTAACTATCTTCTGCTACTAGGGATATGGCTGGGGTCTTGCTATGGTATTTGATCGCTCGTCCTCTTTTGTTACGTATATTGCCTTATGCTTTTTCTCCTATCATCAGCACATAATTTTTATGAAAAACCTCTTTGATACCTAATTATATTTTAGCATTAATATACAGTAACTTGTTCAATTAAGTACATACTTTGTGACTGAGTGATGCCTTTATTGGGGGCTCTTTCCCCATCCTGGTCCTTGTGTATGCGAGTCTGGCTCTATTTTTGCGATCCCTGAGTTTTTCCACTGTGGGGCTTATGTGCACACCATCATACCTGCAGGAATCACCATGCTATATAATACCATGATGTTACACATTTTTATTTAAACAAATAATTCTGTTTGTATATCCCCTTTTTTTACAGCCAATGTAATGTAATATCTAGAAGATCAGTATTATACCAACATTGTTAGCAATATGCTTCATAAATGGTACAATATGTTGTTTACTAATTTATTGTCATTTATGTTTTAGAAGAAGTGTTGCCCATATGAATAACCCCTGAAGAATGACTTACATTAGTCCGAAACATGTCAGGTTTCTACGCAAATATCCATGGTAGCTAGTCCAATGATGTTTTATGGGTAGCTCTTTGTATGTAATGTTCCTGTGTTGTTTATGGGTATCAGATGCTTTACATCTTAATATTTGTATGTTTTTTGTATTGTTTAATGCTTTTATGATGTCAATAAAAATACACTTTTTATAAATATATACTAGTCTGCCTCTAAAGTCCATGAGGGGTTTATTGTGCAGTTGATGCATCAAGTTTCCATTTCTATTTGCCTGGATAGACCACTCTCCTGACACTGCATGACTAGACCCTTTGCTTGGTCCGGACTACATTCTAGTCTCCTGTCTCCTCTCAGCGTAGCCTGCTTGTCCCTGCTTATTCATTTGGTGGGGCAATCCTGAGGGGTATGACCTGGTACCAGCACACAGCAAAACCCATCTACACCATCAAAGCTCTGGTGAAAACCATATCACGCTTAGGCCGGGTACACACGGACAAACATGTATGGTGAAAGCGGTCCGTCGGACCGTTTTCACCATACATGTCTGCCAGAGGGCTTCTGTACGATGGTTGTACACACCATCGTACAGAAGTCCGCGCGTAAACAATACGCGGGGCGTGTCCGCGGTGTCGCCGCGTCGATGACGCGGTGTCGCCGCGACAATGACGCGGCGACGTGGGCGGCCCGCCTTTAAAATGCTTCCACGCATGCGTCGAAGTCATTCGACGCATGCGAGGGACGGCGGGCGCCTGGACATGTACGGTAGGTCTGTACTGACGACCGTACATGTCCGAGCGGGCTGAATTCCAGCGGGCTGTTTTAAAACAAGTCCAGGAATATTTGTCTGCTGGGAAAAGGCCCGGCGGGCAAATGTTTGCTGGAATTCGGCCCGCTCGCGCCCACACACGACCAAACATGTCTGCTGAAACTGGCCTGCGGGCCAGTTTCAGCAGACATGTTTGGTCGTGAGTATGGGGCCTTAGACTCTGTGCCTCAAGTGAGTTCACATCACCTGCCTCTTACCACAATAAAGTATGTTTATATTTCCCTATCTCTACTTTCATATAAACTGTGGTCACATGGAACAAACCTCCAATTAAGTTTGTGCTGGCTAAATAAGATAGGATGCATGTGTTTTTTCTGTGTTCTCTTGCAGGTGCTTTGTCAAGAGGAGGCTAAGGAAGAATGTCTGTGGAATTGCTGTTTCACTGTTCCCATGCTAGTTAGCCTAGTGTAAAGATGTTGCATACATTTCTCCAGTATGTTAATTGCCTGCTGCTGAGGGAAGATAGAATTGATGAGTGAGAGAAGCCTTGGGTTGCTAGGCAACACTACGCTTGTCTTCCAGAACTTGAAGGATGAGGAATGATGCTGCAATGTTCCTCGCCTGGGGAAAGGGCGTTGCTGACAGAAGCGCGGGCAGTAGAGTGACTTGTCATGGACAGCGCAAGAGAAGTTCCTGGTCCAGGTTTAGGTAAATGCCTGACAATTTCTATAAAAGTCCTTTGATGTCAGGAATTACACACCAGAAGTCAAACTCCACATTGAGCAGCAGGCTGTCTTCTGAGAGTGTTTTATTCATCTGGTTTAGCACTAGTTGTAACTGTAATTGTTTTGCTATCTACCTCAACCCTGTCTGATCCAAATACAGGCAATCCCCGAGTCACATAGTTCTGACTTAATCCGACTCATACTTACAAACGGAGGGAGACAACAGGAAGTGAGAGGAAATCTATTCCTAGAAAGCTAAGAGTTATCATAGGAAAAAGGTGTCTCCACAGAAGCATTATCACCAAACTTTGTTTCCACGACAACGCAAAATTTTCAAAATCCAATTGTCACAGGGACAGAAAATTATCTGAAATCTTCTGAACAGGGGCACAGACAGCAAAACAAAAGTTACAGGGGTATTGACCCTCCCCTATGCCATCCCCCCAATAAATTGGCTGGAGTTACACTTGAAAGATGTACCTGTTCCAACTTACATACAAATTCAACTTAAGAACAAACCTACAGAATCTTGTTTGTAACCCTGGGATTGCCTGTATTACTCTTATGCTGACAATGCCCATCAATGCAACTATAAGACAGGTCCTGTGTTAAAGTTCATCTAAGTCCTATATATGTTTTTTGTATTCATAAAGGTATAAAGAGGTAATTCTAATGCAAGTTGTAATGTTTTTTTAATTTTTTAATATTCAAGTTTTATTTTTAATTTTTTTTTATGATAATTAAACAAAAGAAACTAAAACAATAAGAGGCATATAAAAAAGTTCAAACAAAGATCAGCATACGTCACAAGGCAACAGTATCAATACATTTGATTTGTTACCATCACATTTTTCAAAAATATTCAAAGATATTCAAAAGTACTCAAAAAATACCAGTATGTTATATAATTGATAATATGTAAGAACTCTCTATGACAGGCTGTCCTAGTCTACTAAGATCATACCCAACCTGTATTGTAAATGAAATCTTGAATGTGATGCATCTATTTTTTCTTAATTTTTTCAAACTTTTGAGAGTCATTGCCTTCAGCATAAGTGTATTTCTCAAACATTATATATTTATCTTTTTCCCAAATCTAGTCCTCAACAGTAGGAGGGTTGGGTGAAACTCAATAAGAGGCTTGTGTGCCATAAAAATTGATCTCCCAATAGCCACTTCCTGGTCATGATCCTGGTTGTTAGCATTTACGTACGCTAATAGGCATAGAACCGGATCTGTAATCAACACAGTGTTGTTGTGTACAGAACTTAACATGTGTAGCACATTCTACCAGTGCGGATATAATTTTGGACACCTCTGGAACAGATGTATAAATGAGTCAGGGGATTAAACACATCTTGCGCATTCAGAATTTTCTTTGCTGCCTATCCTAGGCAGCAGTTCCAGAGTACGATAAGCTCTATGCAGAATTAATAGTTGGGTAAATTTTAAGTTGTAATGTTAAATGTCTTAAAAGAAATGTAATTTACTCTGCTTGACAATGCTGGTGTTGGTGGAAGATATTGATCTGGGATGTTGCATCTCTTCCCTAGGCTTCTGCAGATAAAGCAATTTGTTGTCAATCTAAAGGACTATGGAGGGAGCTATGCGTAGCTGCTCATTGACAGGACTATCAAAAGTGCCAAAACCTAAGGCCCCGTACACACGGCCGAGGAACTCGACGTGCCAAACACATCGAGTTCCTCGGCCAGTTCAGTCCTGGAGCCGCCGAGGACCTCGGCGGGCCGAGTTCTCCCATAGAACAACGAGGAAATAGAGCTTCCTCGGCCGAAAGTGTACACACGGCCGGGTTTCTCGGCAGAATTCAGCCAGAAACTCGGTCGGAAGCTGAATTCTGCCGAGGAAACTGGTCGTGTGTACGGGGCCTAAGAATTTACAGCACCACAAAGGGTGACAACAACATTCTACTAAAAACAATCCTACTGGTAGGCCCAACAGGCATTTAAAAATGTTCCAGGTGCTACTTAGAAAAACATAGGGCCCCACTTTACTGGATTGGAAAGGCAACATTACATAAGGGATTTTATATTTGACTTTTACGTAAACTAAATAAATTAATACATCCAATGATCCTACTGGTGGGATCAACAGGCATTTAAAAATGTTCCGTTCTGGGGGTTGCTTAGAAAAACAATGGGACCCATTTTATTGGATTGGGAAGCCAACATTACATAAGGGATTTTATATTATACTTTTACATAAACTAAAAAAAATTAATACATAGTATGAAAGTCTTGTGTCGCTCTCCAAACCTTACTCACCTCAGAGTGTGTTATTGTAATTATGGCTCTAATCCCAGCCCATGTGAGCCAATAATTCTAACCAGCGTGCCACTGGGACAAAAAGCCCTTTGTCAGTATGATTGGCTAGTTCCCCAGTCACTCTTCAGGGGATAAATGTACATTACACCTGAGTGCCGGGGCCTGTGTGTGTGAATCTTTTCATTTATAGACTATATCCTCATTTAATTAGAAGTGATTTCTTTTTCATAATCTTATTTACTCAGATCTCTCGTTCCTACGGTAACAGAGTAGTAAGAGCAGTGCCCATGTACACTGTTCAACGTCAATGAGCTAAGAGAAGGATGGAGATTAATGAGCACTTCAAATGTAGAGAACTTAATGAAAAAAAAAAAAAAAACACTCCACTAAGGAAATGAGTAGAGGTGTAAGACAAACACCAAAAAAAAAAAAATTAAAGAATCCAATCATGTACGGAAGTCATATAATAAATCCCCCTTCATCTCCTCCAAACTAATGACTGACAGATTGATTAATTAGCAATGCATGTAATGCAGAAGAACAACAATGCTATAGGCTTCCGGCCTACTTTCCTCTATTCAGCCTTTTAATTAAAGCATTTGCAATACTTATTTTATTAATATAGTAGTCTCATAATAATTCCTTTGTGTTTCTTAATTGACAGATATAATCTACATGAAAGTGCCCAGTGCTTTTTTTTATTATTGCATTTTAGGATGTTTTTTCTTTCATTTTGTTGAAGTATTGGAACAGATTAAGAATCTTAATTTCTTTTTTGTGCTTTATTCCTGCAGCAAGCTCTCAATGGGCAGCTTTTACATAAAGAATGTTTGAATTAATACATAGAGTCAATATCCAGTTATCCTTTAAAGTGTTACTAAACCCAGGACCATGCATTCACTATATTTGGTCTTCCACAGTACACAGGACATGTAAATGCAATTACTTTAGTAAATATAAACTGATAAATACCTTTTCTCATCAGCAGTATATAGTAGCCTTGTGACTTATATCAGGTCCTAGTAAAGCTTGTAGGAGGAGTTTTCATTCTCGCCTGGTCCTCTGTCTGGACAGTTCTGATTGCCCCTGTGCTGATCTATAGCAATACACACCAAACTGAGCATGTGCAGCCTGTCCCCTGGCTCTGTAAATATCAGGTTATTTTTTGGAGACTGTAGAAGAAGAGGAGGATCAGAGAGACAAGCAGCCTTTATACACAATGCAAAGGATAAACCCCTTAGGTTCCACAGTGAGTATAACAAGCATACTTTACTGCATATACAGACTGATTTTACTGTTGTGGGTTTAGTAACACTTTAAGCACTTGATCCAAGTAACACTTGACAGACAATGGGCCACAAAACAATAAATGAATACCTTTGTGAGACCAGCAATAAAAAAATTCTACAGTTCCACCGATTGTATAATAAATGTTTCACATGTTGGAGGAGGGTAAGAGGGGTAGGTTTATAGAGGGTGGTACATAGCCTGATGCAGAACCATGTTCAACTCACCTTCAGCCTGCAAATGCTTGCGGTTGTGATTTGTGAACACTATACTAGCTTTCTGCATAAAATCCCAACTGTCTCTGATTTGGAGGGACTGTCCCTATTTTGAAGCCAGGCACAGCAAGACAACTAACATTCTCACCAGTAGGCCAACAATTGCAGGCCCCAATTTTCCTTTATGCGATGCACACTTTAACCACTTGCCGACTGTATAACCTAGATACAGGCATACCCCACTTTTAAGTAGACAATGGGGTTTATTTACTAAAGCTGGAAAGTGCAAAATCAGGCTCACTACTGCATAGAAACCAATGAGCATCCATAGGTTTTATTACCAGGCTTAATTGAACAAGCTGGGGTTAGATGCTTGTTGGCTTCTATGCAGAAGTAAGCCTGATTTTGCACTTTCCAGCTTTAGTAAATAAACCCCATTGTGTACTTAAAAGTGGGGTATGCCTGTGTACGTTGGCAAGGCGGCTCGCTCTGCTAGATCACGTACCTAGTATGTGATCTGACACTTCCGGGTAGAGAGCACACAAGCATGCCTTTGGTGCCCCACTGATTACCGCCGGTGTTCTGTCGAGAAGTGCCCCCCATCGAATAGTGCCCGCTCATGCGCAAGACAGAGCTGCACTCCAGCTGAGTTGCCGATCAGCTGGAGTAACGTGACCAGGGAGCAAGTGCACATCGTAGGAGGTATCTCTTGATGGGAGATACCATTTCACGGGCACAATTGAAACCTATACAAACAGTGGGGGCCACTAGCCGTCCTCTAGCAGCAACGTCAAAATGTATTGTGTGTGAAGAAAAGTCATTTACCATATCATTTTGCACTGTCACCTTTGCATTTTTGCACTTTACACTGTGTTTGAAGATACGTTTATTGCATATAAGTGGTTGTAAACCCTTACAACAAATTTTCACCTACAGGTAAGCCTAGATTAAGGCTTACCTGTAGGTGCTGTAATTATCTCCTAAACCTACATGGTTTAGGAGATAATTACAATTCCCTGTACGAGCATTTCTTCTGCGCATGTGCCAACGTATTTGGTGCATGCAAACTGTAGAAAGCTCACATCGTGCCATCCTGAGTAAAGGTCATCCAGTGACTGTCGGCTCCCATGCGCGTGACCCCAGCAGGAAGATGGACACTTCCAGCCGGCGAGGAAATCGGGGACATCGCAGGATTCGGTTCCAGGTAAGTGACACATAATGGGCTACTATGCGATGCATAGTAGCCCATTATGCTTTACCTTTGCACGGAAACAAAGAGGAAGTAAACCCATCAGGGTTTATTTCCTCTTTAAGTAAGCACCACATATTTTTATTTTTAGTGATTATTGCTTGCGGCTTTACCAGTGATAATTGCATGTAAAATCCGACAGGCTGGTTGTACCCAAGCTGATCAATCGATCAACTTGGTACAATCAGCTTGCCCATACATGGTTCCATATATGGTTGTGCTGAACTGGCCAGGATTTGAATTGTCAAAGCAACATGATAATGTGTTACTGTGATGGTGCCCCTTCTTTGTCCAACTATCAAGATGATAGTATCCATCTGAAGGAATTTTGACACTAACTTACAGCCTGTTTTGGGTCTTTAATTAACCTCCCTGGTGG